>NW_026114542.1:85000-152500 GCF_025231255.1 Drosophila biarmipes | reverse complement strand
ACCCATATAGTGTTCTCTTATATAATAAGAAAACGCACTTTTATTTTCATTATATGGATATATTGCCTTCCTCATATTTGCCACACCACCTATAGTAGTTTTTGGACACGCTGTCTCCCATTCGGGTATATTCAATTTACTTTGCCACTCACCCATATAGTGTTCTCTTATATAATAAGAAAACGCACTTTTATTTTCATTATATGGATATATTGCCTTCCTCATATTTGCCACACCACCTATAGTAGTTTTTGGACACGCTGTCTCCCATTCGGGTATATTCAATTCTCTTTGCCACTCACCCTTATAGTATTCTCTTATTTAATAAGAATACTAAAATACTTCTCATATTATAGATGTAATCTATTAACTTCTCAATATCCATACGGTTTATGTATGGTATTGACAAAATCCTATGCATTTGCATAAGATTTATTTTGCCACAATTTATAGTACTAGTGCCGCCCTCACTAGGTATAAATATCTCATTTCGCTAGTAGTGTATGGGCAAATTCTACTAGCTATTCTCATAAATATGTCACTTATATGCCATATCTATACAATTCATGCACTTTTATATGTATATTTGCTATATTATACATTATTATGCCTTATAGGTATTATACCTATAAGCCACATCCATACGATTGCTTAATATAAATATATGTATAATTTTTTATACATATTTTTTTTTTATTTATGTATGGTTTTTTATTCATATCCATATACTGTATTCACTTTTATATGGATATGATTGGCGTTTTATATAGTATTGACAAAATCATAAGTTTGACCAATACGAGGAGAGGTCCGCCAACGACCACCTCCCTATAGGTGTTTTTGGACACGCTGTCTCCCATTCGACTGCTTACTATACTAGGGGCTACCCGCTCCGTATGATATTCTCTCATATAACAAGAGAATGCAAGAAATATTCGTATTTTATGAATATAATCCATTTATTTTTCAATATCCATACGTTTTACTTAGTTTTTTGTACGGTATTGACAAAATCCTATGCATTTGCATAAGATTTATTTTGCCACAATTTATAGTACTAGTGCCGCCCTCACTAGGTATAAATATCTCATTTCGCTAGTAGTGTATGGGGAAATTCTACTAGCTATTCTCATAAATATGTCACTTATATGCCATATCTATACAATTCATGCACTTTTATATGTATATTTGCTATATTATACATTATTATGCCTTATAGGTATTATACCTATAAGCCACATCCATACGATTGCTTAATATAAATATATGTATAATTTTTTATACATATTTTTTTTTTATTTTTGTATGGTTTTTTATTCATATCCATATACTGTATTCAATTTTATATGGATATGATTGGCGTTTTATATAGTATTGACAAAATCATAAGTTTGACCAATACGAGGAGAGGTCCGCCAACGACCACCTCCCTATAGGTGTTTTTGGACACGCTGTCTCCCATTCGACTGCTTACTATACTAGGGGCTACCCGCTCCGTATGATATTCTCTCATATAACAAGAGAATGCAAGAAATATTCGTATTTTATGAATATAATCCATTTATTTTTCAATATCCATACGTTTTACTTAGTTTTTTGTACGGTATTGACAAAATCCTATGCATTTGCATAAGATTTATTTTGCCACAATTTATAGTACTAGTGCCGCCCTCACTAGGTATAAATATCTCATTTCGCTAGTAGTGTATGGGCAAATTCTACTAGCTATTCTCATAAATATGTCACTTATATGCCATATCTATACAATTCATGCACTTTTATATGTATATTTGCTATATTATACATTATTATGCCTTATAGGTATTATACCTATAAGCCACATCCATACGATTGCTTAATATAAATATATGTATAATTTTTTATACATATTTTTTTTTATTTATGTATGGTTTTTTATTCATATCCATATACTGTATTCACTTTTATATGGATATGATTGGCGTTTTATATAGTATTGACAAAATCATAAGTTTGACCAATACGAGGAGAGGTCCGCCAACGACCACCTCCCTATAGGTGTTTTTGGACACGCTGTCTCCCATTCGACTGCTTACTATACTAGGGGCTACCCGCTCCGTATGATATTCTCTCATATAACAAGAGAATGCAAGAAATATTCGTATTTTATGAATATAATCCATTTATTTTTCAATATCCATACGTTTTACTTAGTTTTTTGTACGGTATTGACAAAATCCTATGCATTTGCATAAGATTTATTTTGCCACAATTTATAGTACTAGTGCCGCCCTCACTAGGTATAAATATCTCATTTCGCTAGTAGTGTATGGGCAAATTCTACTAGCTATTCTCATAAATATGTCACTTATATGCCATATCTATACAATTCATGCACTTTTATATGTATATTTGCTATATTATACATTATTATGCCTTATAGGTATTATACCTATAAGCCACATCCATACGATTGCTTAATATAAATATATGTATAATTTTTTATACATATTTTTTTTTATTTATGTATGGTTTTTTATTCATATCCATATACTGTATTCACTTTTATATGGATATGATTGGCGTTTTATATAGTATTGACAAAATCATAAGTTTGACCAATACGAGGAGAGGTCCGCCAACGACCACCTCCCTATAGGTGTTTTTGGACACGCTGTCTCCCATTCGACTGCTTACTATACTAGGGGCTGCCCGCTCCGTATGATATTCTCTCGTATAACAAGAGAATGCAAGAAATATTCGTATTTTATGAATATAATCCATTTATTTTTCAATATCCATACGTTTTACTTAGTTTTTTGTACGGTATTGACAAAATCCTATGCATTTGCATAAGATTTATTTTGCCACAATTTATAGTACTAGTGCCGCCCTCACTAGGTATAAATATCTCATTTCGCTAGTAGTGTATGGGCAAATTCTACTAGCTATTCTCATAAATGCCTTCTTTATGCCATATCTATACAATTTATGCACTTTTATATGTATATTTGCTAATATTATACATTATTATGCCTTATAGGTATTATACCTATAAGCCATATACATACGATTTCATTTTTTTATTTATATATGGTTTTGTATTTATAACCATATACCGTATTTACTTTTATAAGGATATGATTGGCGTTTTATATAGTATTGACAAAATTATAAGTTTGACAAACACTTTTTTAAGTCTTTTAGTTAAAATTGTCATTTTTAATTGACTATCTAAACACTAGATATATTTGCACATGGAGCAAAGAGTATAAAAATTGGTCGCGTCACTAATAATATCGCGATACATTTTTACTACCATCAAAATACCACATACGTTTATATGTCCTCTTTATTTAATTTGGTTTCTAAACCTCAGGAATAGTTTTAATTATATGTGCGCTCTAAGTTGAATGAATTTCTTGAATCTCTTTACTTGAATTTCTAAGACTTAAAAATATTTATAAATAGATGTCCTATTGCATAATATTTTTTTATCGCTTCACTTATAAAATAACGATCCTGCCTTTCTACCTTTGAATAAACATTCATATAAACATGGAGAAAAAAACGTTCGCGTCACTAACAGTATGTGACGATAAAATTTTGCTAACATTAAAAGGAACATATTTTTATATGTCAACTCTTAGTTGAATTGGTCTATTGCTTAAGATTCTAGACCTTAGGAATATTTTTATATTATATGTTTGCCAATCTTCGCGTCACTAAAAAGATGACGATTCATATTGTTATTATTAGATGGTCGAGTTGTACTTATATTGATATGTTAATCAAATTGGTCTCTTACTTGAAAATCTAGACCTTAGGAATATTTTTATATTATATGTTTGCCAATCTTCGCGTCACTAATAAGATGACGATTCATATTATTATTAGATGGTCGAGTTGTACTTATATTGATATGTTAATCAAATTGGTCTCTTACTTGAAAATCTAGACCTTAGGAATATTTTTATATTATATGTTTGCCAATCTTCGCGTCACTAATAAGATGACGATTCATATTATTATTAGATGGTCGAGTTGTACTTATATTGATATGTTAATCAAATTGGTCTCTTACTTGAAAATCTAGACCTTAGGAATATTTTTATATTATATGTTTGCCAATCTTCGCGTCACTAATAAGATGACGATTCATATTGTTATTATTAGATGGTCGAGTTGTACTTATATTGATATGTTAATCAAATTGGTCTCTTACTTGAAAATCTAGACCTTAGGAATATTTTTATATTATATGTTTGCCAATCTTCGCGTCACTAATAAGATGACGATTCATATTGTTATTATTAGATGGTCGAGTTGTACTTATATTGATATGTTAATCAAATTGGTCTCTTACTTGAAAATCTAGACCTTAGGAATATTTTTATATTATATGTTTGCCAATCTTCGCGTCACTAATAAGATGACGATTCATATTGTTATTATTAGATGGTCGAGTTGTACTTATATTGATATGTTAATCAAATTGGTCTCTTACTTGAAAATCTAGACCTTAGGAATGTAATATATAAAGGATTAAAAATTCGCCACAAAGCCAAGCAAACAATCAATGCATACAAATAGATTGTTGGTTGAACTTTATATAAGAAGTTCAACACAACAAATAAATTATGCAATTTTATTATCGAATCATCAAGCAAAGGATAAGCTTCAGTGGATCGCAGTATGGCAGCTGCTCAACCACTTACAACACCTTGCCTGTTACAAAAGTCGTTTACAATTGATTCTAGGCTTTGTCATTGTATTAAATAATGCTTTTATATGTAACTAGCGCGGCATCAGGTGATCAAAGATCCTCCCAATTTACTATGTTACAAATTACATTGGCATCACATCCATTGTCGTTTAAAAAGTAAATTATAAACTTTAAATGGTTTAGAAGCCATACAATGCAAATTGCCCCTTATTTATCATTGCAGTCCAGCACGGATACGACCTTAGAGGCGTTCAGGCATAATCCAACGGACGTAGCGTCATACCACTGTTCGCTCGAACAAGTATTGTGCCATTGGTCCGTACCTGCGGTTCCTCTCGTACTACGCAGGAATGCTGTCGCAACAACGTTTTGTCATTAGTAGGGTAAAACTAACCTGTCTCACGACGGTCTAAACCCAGCTCACGTTCCCTTGCATGGGTGAACAATCCAACGCTTGGTGAATTTTGCTTCACAATGATAGGAAGAGCCGACATCGAAGGATCAAAAAGCGACGTCGCTATGAACGCTTGGCCGCCACAAGCCAGTTATCCCTATGGTAACTTTTCTGACACCTCTTGTTAAAAACTCTTTAAACCAAAAGGATCGATAGGCCGAGCTTTTGCTGTCCCTGTGTGTACTGAACACCGAGATCAAGTCAGCATTTGCCCTTTTGCTCTATGTGTGGTTTCTGTCCGCACTGAGCTGGCCTTGGGACACCTCCGTTATTATTTGAGAGATGTACCGCCCCAGTCAAACTCCCTACCTGGCAATGTCCTTGAATTGGATCATACCTGAGTAATTGGAGTTATACCAAATTTTCAAATCAAAAATACATAAATGCACCGTTTTATTAAAGAATTTGTTTGCGATTATATAACAAACTCGTGATACTTTGATCAAGAAGCTTGCATCAAAACCCAATACCATAAGATATAATAAATATATCCGTATAATGGCTAGGAAATGATACACGTTCCATTTAATCAAGTAAGTAAGGAAACAATAAGAGTAGTGGTATTTCATTGGCGATACCAAACCGAGGTCTAATATCTCCCACTTATTCTACACCTCTTATGTCTCCTTACACTGCCAGATTAGAGTCAAGCTCAAAAGGGTCTTCTTTCCCCGCTAATTATTCCAAGCCCGTTCCCTTGGCTGTGGTTTCGCTAGATAGTAGATAGGGACAGGTGTGTCTCGGATCCCTCCGAACTTATTTAACGTGACGTGTTCCGCACTGAAGGGATTACAGCCACGGCATTCTAATATACCCACAAGGGAGTATATAATGCAAGGGTCTGGGTAAGCGCCAAACCAACGCCCTGGACTAGAAGCTATAGCTATGTACATAGCAACCACCCCAGTAGCAATTTAAGTACTTGCTTGTCGGGCAAGCACTCCCCCTTGCATAGGGGCGAGATCTATCTAAAATCTCTACTGTTCTTTGGGTCGCAGCACCCGAGTTGTATTAACGCAACATCCACGTCGAGCCCGGGGACTCTACCCGCGATATAGGTGTCAACCACAGCCACCACGAAACTCCCACTAGGGGGCCGACCTCAATGAGTAGCCTTGGAGAACCACTCAACCCGTGGCACCGAAATTTCAGGCTCGGTGGGCCTCACCCCTTCAGCTCCGACAAGCTCGGATGGGGCAACCATGTCATATTAGTCGCCTCCTACGACAAGCAATGACAAGCTGTGGCAGTATTCTTCGCCGTTGCCACACGGCAAGGGGGTTTTGGGACTATTGTCCCGGCGCCTGCGGTTCATCCCTCGTCGCTTCCATCCTACGCCTCGAGAAGGCAGCATCAGCAAAAGCTCCTAGGAGACGCATCCGTTCTGGGGTCTCGACTACTCCTGCGACGTTCCATCGTTCTTGGACTCGAACAATGCCAAGGGCATCCAAGTCACGCAAATCGCTATAGAGGCGGCACTCACATAGTACGTGAAGCCAGTCCTCACTCTCCTCTCCACATGAGCATGCGGTTGTGGTGCTGAGGGTTCTACCATGGAGGAAAGCGTTGAACGACCCGTGTCCTGTCAGCAAGAATCCGGCTCTTAAGGTGAAGACAAAGTCCTTCCTCTTGTAGACGAACGCTGCCTCTGGGAAAAACTGGCGAGTCACAAAACCGTGAGCCGCTTGGTCCCATCTGAGTTGCCACTCATTTAGCAGACATTCGTCTAGCAGAGCCATCTTGGATTTCCAGTCCAACACAGACAAGTCCTGTCCATAAAGCCAGTCGCTCTCGTCCAGGGGAACGTGCTTTCTGAGCTTAAACTTCACTGCCATCCTGTGAGCATCTAAATCCATTGGAGGAGCACCAGCAAGCACCTGCAGTGCCACCGTGGACACTGTGCGGCATACCGGTAGGCATCCTAATAGGATGGTCCTCTGGCACGAGGTGAGGAGTCTTAAGGACTTGCCCTTGCTCGCCGCCTTGTACCAGACCGAGGCACCGAAGAGTGCACAGGGGACCATGAGTCCGCTGTATATCGTCCTCTTAGCACGGGAGCTGAGCCCCCAATCGACTCGGAGCACCCGTGCTAGCCCTCCGGCAACTCCAGCCAGCCGATCTCTGAGAGCAGAGATATGCGGGAGAAAGCTCATCCGCTCGCCGACTAAGATGCCAAGGTACCGGCATTTGGTGACGTATGGCAGGCTTGCTCCAGCAAACCGTACGGTCGGTCTCCTAGTGTCTGAAAGATTCCCTTTCAGCAACATGATTGCCGTCTTGCTGGTTGACACACTCACTCCAACCTCAGCTCCCCAGGCTCCCACGATGTCCATCAACTGCTCGCCCTTTCGCTCCAGATCGGCACGGGAATTCCCATCGACGAAAAGTAGCAAGTCATCTGCAAACGCGCTCAGAGCACAATGTGGCTCCAGGCGCTGAAGCAGCACATCCATCAGTAGGTTCCAAATAAATGGACCACTGACGGACCCTTGCGGGCAGCCCCGTGTAACCGACACTGTGGCCGCTTCGTAACTGCTGATGATACTGGCACTTCGACCGGAGAAATAACTTTTCCACAAGTCTATCTCTCGACAGCCGACGTCGATAAGCCGATCCAGCACCGCGTTCCACTCAACATTGTCGAAGGCACCCTTGAAATCAACAAAGATTCCCAGCACCCTCCTCTCGCGGCTGGTGGAAACGGTGTTTTTAGCGTGCATCCACGCATCCTCAACGCAGCGTCCAGGCCGAAATCCAAATTGCCATCTGCAGCCATCCGGTAGCACATCCTTTAGTCGATTCACCATGATCCCTTCCAGCACCTTTCCGAACACTGGCAAAAGGCATATGCCACGATAAGAGGCAGGATCGCTCCTGTCCTTATCTGGCCCCTTTACCAGCGGTATCACTCTCGGGTGTTTCCACTCGGCAGGAAAATATCCTTCCGAGAGGCATCGAGAGTACAACTTCGTCAGGTGCTGAGGGATAGCACGCCATACCTCCTTGACGATCCCACCCGTGATGCCGTCCATTCCCGGCGATCGCCGGCTTCTCAGCTTCGCGACGCTGGTTGCCACCTCGAAGGCTTCGAGGGTCGGTGGAGCAGCAGGAGTTATACCCTCACGCACTGTGGATTCCGCAACAGGGAAGAAGTTGCGGAGGAGTATATCTGCGCAGTCGTGCCATGTCGTAAGTAGCGCGCCGTTCGACCTAAGACATCCAAGATCGGTTGTCTTTTTCCGGCCTCGGCATATTCGGTAGGCGTGCCCCCATGGATCATCCTTGTGCCGTCCCACGAAGTCCCGCCAGTTTTGTTCCTTTGTCATCAGGATAAGCTTCTTATACTGGCCTGAGGCAAGCCTTAATCTAGCGGCAAGTCGCTCAACATCGCCGGTGCCACTCCGACGAGCTGCCTGCAGCCTGCGCCTCAGTCTCCTGACCTCTTGGCGCTTGGTACTCAGTTCAGGATTCCACCATATTACGTTTCCCCTTGCTGCAGGTATCCTGCGCCCTATTACCCTGTCGCACACTTCGTGTACGATGGAGCGAAGGGCTGACACATGATCATCCAACGGCGATTCCTCCAGTTCCTCGAGACATTCAGCTACATCCCTTAGTTCTACTCTGAATCTTCGCCAACTTGCATTGGAGAGCCTCCATTGCGGTACCGGAGCTAGGCTCTCAACAGTACTGCTTGGATCTGGAGTAACCTCAACAGTGATGATGTTGTGGTCACTCAGCTCCCAGAAGTCAACTCTCCATTCGTATGTTGCCCACACACGCGCTGCTTCGTTGGTGAAGGTCACGTCGATATCACTTCTGGAGCGGTGATTATCGAACGTGAACACCTGGCTGGCCGTATTAAGCACACAGACACCGCTTGCGATGATCCACTCGTCCATGTGCTGCCCCCGTTCGCGATTCAGACGGTCTCCAGAGCTAGCTGGAGTTTTGCTGAACCACATCGGGGAAACCGCATTCGCATCAAGTCCGAGGATTGTCGGTGTCCTGCTGGCTAGCAGCAGAACCGTATCCAGGTAGTCAGTGTAGGGCTGCAGGGCAGCTGAGTACTGGCAGTATACGGAGGACAGAAAAATGGTGCCGTATTTTCCTGTGACACTCACGCACACTCCATAATCCGTCGTCAATGTCTCGATGGGCATGCAGATGGCAGACGGGTCGTCCACGATGATGGCAGCTTTCTTCCTTTTGTCAGCGAAGATTCTCATGCCTCCAGGGAGTCCAGTGAGACGCTTGCCTGCGTCCACATAGGGCTCCTGAATGAGTGCGAACAGGTGGCCAGCATCTCTCATCCGCTTTGCAAGCTCGATGACAGCGCAACGGCCTCGACCACAATTCGCTTGGATGAAGCTGAACATGTTAATGTCTAGCTTGCACCCTGGCTAGCACAGCGCTATATATCGGGCATCCACCCGAGAGCATATAGTGCCCCGAGGGTAGCCCTTTATGGCGGCAGTTACGGCAGTCCACCGCATTTTTGCACTTCGCCGCGACGTGGTCGTTCTGTCCGCACTGGCGGCAGACCTGGTTTTCTCTAGCGTACCGACACTCGCTGACTTTGTGGTCAAAACCAAGGCATCGGTGGCACGCATAGGTGCGCACTTGAGAGCGGCAGCGGTAAGAGAACCACTTGATATACACCCTCCCGCTTTCGAGAACGGCCAACGCCTGATCATCTACTTCCAGCGTCACGTTTATAGTGGCGCTGTTAGCTGCTGACCAGGGCTTGGTCGCCAGGACTACCGCCTTCTGGAACTCCTTCAGCGACATCTCCTCGAAGTTTTTCTCTTTTAACTCCATCATGAACTCATCCGGCGTCACAGTGGTGTCCACATCCTGTACCGTCACCCTGGGTTTTGCGGCAGTGTTTTTGGACACCTTAAGGCCCACCTCAGCGAATTTTGCGGAGGCAACGATTTTCGACATCTCCGCCTGCGATGGCGTGCGAATAATCGCGCCGCCCCGCTTCAACTCTCGCACCTCATGCACTCTGACGCCCAAAGCAGGCGCTACCTCTTTGCGGACCTTGTCCGCAATTTGCCTCCCTGATAAGGCCGGATCATCACATGCAACGACTGCCGACCAGGTCTCCCGGATTTTCCGCGGTGCGGCTACAGGGGCATAGGGGGCGACAGGGGCAGCAGGTGAGGCGATAAGGTGCGCGCCTCTAGCAGCGGCGGCTGCGTATGAGACGGCCGAGGCAACCGGTGTCTGCTTCTTAAGGCGGTCCTAGGGACAGTAGGAATCTCGTTAATCCATTCATGCGCGTCACTAATTAGATGACGAGGCATTTGGCTACCTTAAGAGAGTCATAGTTACTCCCGCCGTTGACCCGCGCTTACTTGAATTTCTTCACTTTGACATTCAGAGCACTGGGCAGAAATCACATTGTGTCAACACCCGCTAGGGCCATCACAATGCTTTGTTTTAATTAGACAGTCGGATTCCCCAAGTCCGTGCCAGTTCTGAATTGATTGTTAATTGATAATCGTTATAATTAATAAGAACTAATTGGTTTAACCCAATTAGTATTCTTAAAAATTTTAGCAAGAAAGTTCCACAATTGGCTACGTAACTAAACTATCCGGGGAACAAGTAACTAACATAAATGCTAGAAACTCTATTTACCCAGAACGAGCACATAAACCATGTTATTGTTTCCCAATCAAGCCCGACTATCTCAATCTTCAGAGCCAATCCTTATCCCGAAGTTACGGATCTAATTTGCCGACTTCCCTTACCTACATTATTCTATCGACTAGAGACTCTTCACCTTGGAGACCAGCTGCGGATATTGGTACGGCCTGTTGAGAAGTTTGCGTGTCCCCACCATAAATTTTCAAGGTCCGAGGAGAAAATATCGACACAACAGTATATGTCATGCTCTTCTAGCCCATCTACCATATCTCTCTGCGAAAGACTTCCATGGTAGTACGGCTATAAAACAGAAAAGAAAACTCTTCCGATATCTCTCGACGGCTTCTTTATGGTCGTTCCTGTTGCCAGGATGAGCACGAGGCCCATATTTAATAACAAACGGATACTCAACAGGTTACGGAATTGGAACCGTATTCCCTTTCGTTCAAAATTATTCAAGTATATTAATTTAGCTAGATTTTATATAATATATATATTTGTTTGGCATTTGTATTTTACTTGAAAATTTTCGGCTTTCGCCTTGAACTTAGGACCGACTAACTCGTGATCAACCACTGTTCACACGAAACCCTTCTCCACTTCAGTCCTCCAAGGTCTCATTCGATTATTTGCTACTACCACCAAGATCTGTACCAATGGCAGCTCCATGCAGGCTTACGCCAAACACTTCTACGCATACCATTGTACCTTCCTACTCACTAAAGTTTCAAAATTTATATTACAAGTAATATAAATCATCTACTTTAGCGGTAATGTATAGGTATACAACTTAAGCGCCATCCATTTTAAGGGCTAGTTGCTTCGGCAGGTGAGTTGTTACACACTCCTTAGCGGATTTCGACTTCCATGATCACCGTCCTGCTGTTTTAAGCAACCAACGCCTTTCATGGTATCTGCATGAGTTGTTAATTTGGGCACCGTAACATTACGTTTGGTTCATCCCACAGCGCCAGTTCTGCTTACCAAAAGTGGCCCACTGGGCACATTATATCATAACCTTGAACTTCATATCAAGAAAGTTAAGGTTCTTACCCATTTAAAGTTTGAGAATAGGTTAAGATCGTTTCGACCCTAAGGCCTCTAATCATTCGCTTTACCAGATAAGATTATTTTATATAATATTAAAATGCACCAGCTATCCTGAGGGAAACTTCGGAAGGAACCAGCTACTAGATGGTTCGATTGGTCTTTCGCCCCTATACTCAATTCTGACAATCGATTTGCACGTCAGAACTGTTTCGGTCTTCCATCAGGGTTTCCCCTGACTTCAACCTGATCAAGTATAGTTCACCATCTTTCGGGTCACAGCATATATGCTCAAGGTACGTTCCAGTTAGAGGCATAAATAATATAAATATCATTATACATAACTATATAGAACGCCCCGGGATTGTGTTAATTAGCTATAAATAGTTAAAAAACTAATCCCATTATTAGTCAAGTTAATTACGCTATTAGGTTTATATCCCAATAACTTGCACATATGTTAGACTCCTTGGTCCGTGTTTCAAGACGGGTCCCGAAGGTATCCTGAATCTTTCGCATTGTTAATCCTACAAGTGCATATAATAAACACAAAAATCAATGATAATTATGCCATTATATAATTCCGAAAAATTAACGCACTGTATTCATATAAATCTATCAGCACTTTATCAAATTAATAACATTTATTCTGTGTTAAAATGCAAGCAAATTAATTTGAATAAACTATAAGTTATATTTTATGATAAATTTGGTATGCTAATAGATTACAATGTCCTTATATGGAAAAAATGCACACTATTATCATAATATTGTTTAAATATTACAATTCTAATGATGAATTTTCCATAACGGATATTCAGGTTCATCGGGCTTAACCTCTAAGCAGTTTCACGTACTGTTTAACTCTCTATTCAGAGTTCTTTTCAACTTTCCCTCACGGTACTTGTTTACTATCGGTCTCATGGTTATATTTAGTTTTAGATGGAGTTTACCACCCACTTAGTGCTGCACTATCAAGCAACACGACTCTTTGGAAACATCATCTAGTAATCATTAACGTTATACGGGCCTGGCACCCTCTATGGGTAAATGGCCTCATTTAAGAAGGACTTAAATCGTTAATTTCTCATACTAGAATATTGACGCTCCATACACTGCATCTCACATTTGCCATATAGACAAAGTGACTTAGTGCTGAACTGATTTCTTTTCGCTCGCCGCTACTAAGAAAATCCTTGTTAGTTTCTTTTCCTCCCCTAATTAATATGCTTAAATTCAGGGGGTAGTCCCATATGAGTTGAGGTTGTGTATAACTTTTATATGCAATTAATTCTTTATATATAATGATAAAACATTTTATTAAATTCGTTATATTAATAATATCTGTATATAAATGGCATTTGTTTGATTTAACGAATCAACGAAGAACAATAATATTGTCAACGGTTTTCTATTTTCTAATCATTAATAAGAGACAATTCTAGATAAATTTTTATGCTAGACATTTCTCAGTATCATTTGATTGAAAAAGAAAATATTTCTCTTCGTTTTTCACATTCAAATTATTTACTAATGTGAGATAATGTTTTTCATATATTTTTTAATATTATGAATAAAATAATTAAATTATTATTATCCAATAATATACCATATGCTTATAAAATTTCATTATAAAATTTGTATAAGCAACTTAATTAGCATAGTCTTACAACCCTCAACCATATGTAGTCCAAGCAGCACTATAAAATTAATTAAAGTACATAACAGCATGGACTGCGATATGCGTTCAAAATGTCGATGTTCATGTGTCCTGCAGTTCACACGATGACGCACAGTTTGCTGCGTTCTTCATCGACCCATGAGCCGAGTGATCCACCGCTTAGAGTTTTATAAATTGGTTTCTTAATTTTGTCAAATATGTTTTTATTGAAAGAAATTAAAAATACACCATTTTACTGGCATATATCAATTCCTTCAATAAATTTATTTTTATACCTAAAACGAATGCTGCGAAATGTCTTAGTTTTATATAACCAATATATATCAAAGTATTTCTTTTTAAATTGCATTTATTGTAAATAAATATATATATATATATATATTAATACTTTTTTAGCGATATAAATTGAAATTTATATAAAACATTAACCTGTATAAAACCAGGTACAACATTGTACATTTTAGGTTGTTGCATTATCCAATGTATGCGCATAACTGAGATGAACAATACATATCGCAACGCGTGTATATTATGGTCCATATACACACAGTATTTTAATTGTGTTTATATACAATAATAATTTAATATTATTATTTTAATAATTCGATTTGCTTGTTCGAATTTTTATTTGTTTGTTTTGGCTGCTTATTATTTCTCTCATATGTATTAAATACAATATATAATTTTAATATTTGCATTATTTCGATTTGCTTGTTCGAAATTTCATTTGATCTATATTAGATCATATACATTTTGGCAATTCATATTTTATTTGTATTACTATAATGTATTTATTATAATATAAACAAATATTTTATTAACGGTAAGGATATACAATAATAATTTAATATTATTATTTTAATAATTCGATTTGCTTGTTCGAATTTTTATTTGTTTGCTTTGGCTGCTTATTATTTCTCTCATATGTATTAAATACAATATATAATTTTAATATTTGCATTATTTCGATTTGCTTGTTCGAAATTTTATTTGATCTATATTAGATCTCATATACATTTTGGCAATTCATATTTTATTTGTATTATTATAATGTATTTATTATAATATAAACAAATATTTTATTAACGGTAAGGATATACAATAATAATTTAATATTATTATTTTAATAATTCGATTTGCTTGTTCGAATTTTTATTTGTTTGCTTTGGCTGCTTATTATTTCTCTCATATGTATTAAATACAATATATAATTTTAATATTTGCATTATTTCGATTTGCTTGTTCGAAATTTTATTTGATCTATATTAGATCTCATATACATTTTGGCAATTCATATTTTATTTGTATTATTATAATGTATTTATTATAATATAAACAAATATTTTATTAACGGTAAGGATATACAATAATAATTTAATATTATTATTTTAATAATTCGATTTGCTTGTTCGAATTTTTATTTGTTTGCTTTGGCTGCTTATTAATTTCTCTCATATGTATTAAATACAATATATAATTTTAATATTTGCATTATTTCGATTTGCTTGTTCGAAATTTCATTTGATCTATAATAGATCTCATATACATTTTGGCAATTCATATTTTATTTGTAATACTATAATGTATTTATTATAATATAAACAAATATTTTATTAACGGTAAGGATATTAAAACATTAATGATCCTTCCGCAGGTTCACCTACGGAAACCTTGTTACGACTTTTACTTCCTCTAAATAATCAAGTTCGGTCAACTTTTGCGAAACAACCGTAACACGCAAGGCGTCACAGTGATCACGTCCGGAGACCTCACTAAATAATTCAATCGGTAGTAGCGACGGGCGGTGTGTACAAAGGGCAGGGACGTAATCAATGCGAGTTAATGACTCACACTTACTGGGAATTCCAAGTTCATGTGAACAGTTTCAGTTCACAATCCCAAGCATGAAAGTGGTTCAGCGGTTTACCCGGACCTCTCGGTCTAGGAAATACACGTTGATACTTTCATTGTAGCGCGCGTGCAGCCCAGGACATCTAAGGGCATCACAGACCTGTTATTGCTCAATCTCATTATTGCTAGACGCAATTTGTCCATTTAAGAAGCTAGTGTCCTTATAATGGGACAAACCAACAGGTACGGCTCCACTTATATAAACACATTCAAACACAATAAACATTTTACTGCCACCATGAATGAAGGCTATATAAGCTTCAACACCATAATCCTGAAGATATCTATTTAATATATTTGAGTCTCGTTCGTTATCGGAATTAACCAGACAAATCACTCCACGAACTAAGAACGGCCATGCACCACCACCCATAGATTCGAGAAAGAGCTATCAATCTGTCTTACACACTTATGTTCGGACCTGGTAAGTTTTCCCGTGTTGAGTCAAATTAAGCCGCAGGCTCCACTCCTGGTGGTGCCCTTCCGTCAATTCCTTTAAGTTTCAGCTTTGCAACCATACTTCCCCCGGAGCCCAAAAGCTTTGGTTTCCCGGGAAGCGACTGAGAGAGCCATAAAAGTAGCTACACCCAATTGCTAGCTGGCATCGTTTATGGTTAGAACTAGGGCGGTATCTGATCGCCTTCGAACCTCTAACTTTCGTTCTTGATTAATGAAAACATCTTTGGCAAATGCTTTCGCTTAAGTTAGTCTTACGACGGTCCAAGAATTTCACCTCTCGCGTCGTAATACTAATGCCCCCAAACTGCTTCTATTAATCATTACCTCTTGATCTGAAAACCAATGAAAGCAGAACAGAGGTCTTATTTCATTATCCCATGCACAGAATATTCAGGCATTTGAAGCCTGCTTTAAGCACTCTAATTTGTTCAAAGTAATTGTACCGGCCCACAATAACACTCGTTTAAGAGCACTAATGCAGGTTTTTAAATAGGAGGAACATATGAAAAAATACAAGTATCTAAGCACATGTAAGAACTCCACCGGTAATACGCTTACATACATAAAGGTATAGTACTAACCACAATTGTAAGTTGTACTACCCGTATGAAGCACAAGTTCAACTACGAACGTTTTAACCGCAACAACTTTAATATACGCTATTGGAGCTGGAATTACCGCGGCTGCTGGCACCAGACTTGCCCTCCAATTGGTCCTTGTTAAAGGATTTAAAGTGTACTCATTCCAATTACAGGGCCTCGGATATGAGTCCTGTATTGTTATTTTTCGTCACTACCTCCCCGAGCTGGGAGTGGGTAATTTACGCGCCTGCTGCCTTCCTTAGATGTGGTAGCCGTTTCTCAGGCTCCCTCTCCGGAATCGAACCCTGATTCCCCGTTACCCGTTGCAACCATGGTAGTCCTAGATACTACCATCAAAAGTTGATAGGGCAGACATTTGAAAGATCTGTCGTCGGTACAAGACCATACGATCTGCATGTTATCTAGAGTTCAACCAATATAACGATCTTGCGATCGCTTGGTTTTAGCCTAATAAAAGCACATGTTCCATAAGGTTCATGTTTTAATTGCATGTATTAGCTCTAGAATTACCACAGTTATCCAAGTAACTGTTAACGATCTAAGGAACCATAACTGATATAATGAGCCTTTTGCGGTTTCACTTTTAATTCGTGTGTACTTAGACATGCATGGCTTAATCTTTGAGACAAGCATATAACTACTGGCAGGATCAACCAGAATAATGTTTTTATTCATATTTCATTCATATTTTTTGAATAGAAATTAGCAATATATATGTTGTTATAGATTTTATTTCTATCGAATACGGCCATTTTTATATAGCATTCGTATACGTTTGTTTTCCAATTTATACTTGTTTCGCCACTAATAATAACAAGTTTTTATTGATGTCAAAAAGAATCATATTCTTTATAAACACAATATTTATTTTTCATATATTTTCTTTATATATGCACATTTCATTCTAAAATATCATTTTTGTTCGACATACATAATATATTGTATCCACACATGTACAATTTTTGTTTAACCAATATAAGATATTGAGTTAATCATTTGTATTTTGACGATAAATTTAAAATTTATCTATATATATCCATATAAGTCTCTGGTAATATATAAAATAGAACCGAGTGTATATATATAATTATTACTACTATATTTATTTCTTAAATAATATATACTTATATATTATTTATATATATACTCTTTATTATATATTATATAATTTCTTAAATAACTCTCTTAATAGCTATTTTTTATTATCAACAATATAAGTTGATATTAATATTGAAAATGTATTCATAATTACATTTTTATATTTCTTTGGTAGACTTTTATGTACTATTATTATTTAATAATACACATATAATATAAATCATGTTAGCCTACCTCCTAAAATTAACGATAAAATTCGGAAACAATTTGTTATTCTATGTACAATAGAAACTTGGCCTTTGTTTCAACGTTATTATCTTTGGGCTTAAAATATTAACCGCGGAGCCAAGTCTCGTATTCAAATAAATGAATAAAGAAACAAATTTGACGGATAATATCTTCTCTACTGACATATGTCAATAGCAGACGGCCGGCCCATTGACCATCCTATAGTAGTTTTTGGACACGCTGTCTCCCATTCGGGTATATTCAATTTACTTTGCCACTCACCCATATAGTGTTCTCTTATATAATAAGACAACGCACTTTTATATTCATTATATGGATATATTGCCTTCCTCATATTTGCCACACCACCTATAGTAGTTTTTGGACACGCTGTCTCCCATTCGGGTATATTCAATTTACTTTGCCACTCACCCATATAGTGTTCTCTTATATAATAAGAAAACGCACTTTTATTTTCATTATATGGATATATTGCCTTCCTCATATTTGCCACACCACCTATAGTAGTTTTTGGACACGCTGTCTCCCATTCGGGTATATTCAATTTACTTTGCCACTCACCCATATAGTGTTCTCTTATATAATAAGAAAACGCACTTTTATTTTCATTATATGGATATATTGCCTTCCTCATATTTGCCACACCACCTATAGTAGTTTTTGGACACGCTGTCTCCCATTCGGGTATATTCAATTCTCTTTGCCACTCACCCTTATAGTATTCTCTTATTTAATAAGAATACTAAAATACTTCTCATATTATAGATGTAATCTATTAACTTCTCAATATCCATACGGTTTATGTATGGTATTGACAAAATCCTATGCATTTGCATAAGATTTATTTTGCCACAATTTATAGTACTAGTGCCGCCCTCACTAGGTATAAATATCTCATTTCGCTAGTAGTGTATGGGCAAATTCTACTAGCTATTCTCATAAATATGTCACTTATATGCCATATCTATACAATTCATGCACTTTTATATGTATATTTGCTATATTATACATTATTATGCCTTATAGGTATTATACCTATAAGCCACATCCATACGATTGCTTAATATAAATATATGTATAATTTTTTATACATATTTTTTTTTTATTTATGTATGGTTTTTTATTCATATCCATATACTGTATTCACTTTTATATGGATATGATTGGCGTTTTATATAGTATTGACAAAATCATAAGTTTGACCAATACGAGGAGAGGTCCGCCAACGACCACCTCCCTATAGGTGTTTTTGGACACGCTGTCTCCCATTCGACTGCTTACTATACTAGGGGCTACCCGCTCCGTATGATATTCTCTCATATAACAAGAGAATGCAAGAAATATTCGTATTTTATGAATATAATCCATTTATTTTTCAATATCCATACGTTTTACTTAGTTTTTTGTACGGTATTGACAAAATCCTATGCATTTGCATAAGATTTATTTTGCCACAATTTATAGTACTAGTGCCGCCCTCATTAGGTATAAATATCTCATTTCGCTAGTAGTGTATGGGGAAATTCTACTAGCTATTCTCATAAATATGTCACTTATATGCCATATCTATACAATTCATGCACTTTTATATGTATATTTGCTATATTATACATTATTATGCCTTATAGGTATTATACCTATAAGCCACATCCATACGATTGCTTAATATAAATATATGTATAATTTTTTATACATATTTTTTTTTTATTTTTGTATGGTTTTTTATTCATATCCATATACTGTATTCAATTTTATATGGATATGATTGGCGTTTTATATAGTATTGACAAAATCATAAGTTTGACCAATACGAGGAGAGGTCCGCCAACGACCACCTCCCTATAGGTGTTTTTGGACACGCTGTCTCCCATTCGACTGCTTACTATACTAGGGGCTACCCGCTCCGTATGATATTCTCTCATATAACAAGAGAATGCAAGAAATATTCGTATTTTATGAATATAATCCATTTATTTTTCAATATCCATACGTTTTACTTAGTTTTTTGTACGGTATTGACAAAATCCTATGCATTTGCATAAGATTTATTTTGCCACAATTTATAGTACTAGTGCCGCCCTCACTAGGTATAAATATCTCATTTCGCTAGTAGTGTATGGGCAAATTCTACTAGCTATTCTCATAAATATGTCACTTATATGCCATATCTATACAATTCATGCACTTTTATATGTATATTTGCTATATTATACATTATTATGCCTTATAGGTATTATACCTATAAGCCACATCCATACGATTGCTTAATATAAATATATGTATAATTTTTTATACATATTTTTTTTTATTTATGTATGGTTTTTTATTCATATCCATATACTGTATTCACTTTTATATGGATATGATTGGCGTTTTATATAGTATTGACAAAATCATAAGTTTGACCAATACGAGGAGAGGTCCGCCAACGACCACCTCCCTATAGGTGTTTTTGGACACGCTGTCTCCCATTCGACTGCTTACTATACTAGGGGCTACCCGCTCCGTATGATATTCTCTCATATAACAAGAGAATGCAAGAAATATTCGTATTTTATGAATATAATCCATTTATTTTTCAATATCCATACGTTTTACTTAGTTTTTTGTACGGTATTGACAAAATCCTATGCATTTGCATAAGATTTATTTTGCCACAATTTATAGTACTAGTGCCGCCCTCACTAGGTATAAATATCTCATTTCGCTAGTAGTGTATGGGCAAATTCTACTAGCTATTCTCATAAATATGTCACTTATATGCCATATCTATACAATTCATGCACTTTTATATGTATATTTGCTATATTATACATTATTATGCCTTATAGGTATTATACCTATAAGCCACATCCATACGATTGCTTAATATAAATATATGTATAATTTTTTATACATATTTTTTTTTATTTATGTATGGTTTTTTATTCATATCCATATACTGTATTCACTTTTATATGGATATGATTGGCGTTTTATATAGTATTGACAAAATCATAAGTTTGACCAATACGAGGAGAGGTCCGCCAACGACCACCTCCCTATAGGTGTTTTTGGACACGCTGTCTCCCATTCGACTGCTTACTATACTAGGGGCTGCCCGCTCCGTATGATATTCTCTCGTATAACAAGAGAATGCAAGAAATATTCGTATTTTATGAATATAATCCATTTATTTTTCAATATCCATACGTTTTACTTAGTTTTTTGTACGGTATTGACAAAATCCTATGCATTTGCATAAGATTTATTTTGCCACAATTTATAGTACTAGTGCCGCCCTCACTAGGTATAAATATCTCATTTCGCTAGTAGTGTATGGGCAAATTCTACTAGCTATTCTCATAAATGCCTTCTTTATGCCATATCTATACAATTTATGCACTTTTATATGTATATTTGCTAATATTATACATTATTATGCCTTATAGGTATTATACCTATAAGCCATATACATACGATTTCATTTTTTTATTTATATATGGTTTTGTATTTATAACCATATACCGTATTTACTTTTATAAGGATATGATTGGCGTTTTATATAGTATTGACAAAATTATAAGTTTGACAAACACTTTTTTAAGTCTTTTAGTTAAAATTGTCATTTTTAATTGACTATCTAAACACTAGATATATTTGCACATGGAGCAAAGAGTATAAAAATTGGTCGCGTCACTAATAATATCGCGATACATTTTTACTACCATCAAAATACCACATACGTTTATATGTCCTCTTTATTTAATTTGGTTTCTAAACCTCAGGAATAGTTTTAATTATATGTGCGCTCTAAGTTGAATGAATTTCTTGAATCTCTTTACTTGAATTTCTAAGACTTAAAAATATTTATAAATAGATGTCCTATTGCATAATATTTTTTTATCGCTTCACTTATAAAATAACGATCCTGCCTTTCTACCTTTGAATAAACATTCATATAAACATGGAGAAAAAAACGTTCGCGTCACTAACAGTATGTGACGATAAAATTTTGCTAACATTAAAAGGAACATATTTTTATATGTCAACTCTTAGTTGAATTGGTCTATTGCTTAAGATTCTAGACCTTAGGAATATTTTTATATTATATGTTTGCCAATCTTCGCGTCACTAAAAAGATGACGATTCATATTGTTATTATTAGATGGTCGAGTTGTACTTATATTGATATGTTAATCAAATTGGTCTCTTACTTGAAAATCTAGACCTTAGGAATATTTTTATATTATATGTTTGCCAATCTTCGCGTCACTAATAAGATGACGATTCATATTATTATTAGATGGTCGAGTTGTACTTATATTGATATGTTAATCAAATTGGTCTCTTACTTGAAAATCTAGACCTTAGGAATATTTTTATATTATATGTTTGCCAATCTTCGCGTCACTAATAAGATGACGATTCATATTATTATTAGATGGTCGAGTTGTACTTATATTGATATGTTAATCAAATTGGTCTCTTACTTGAAAATCTAGACCTTAGGAATATTTTTATATTATATGTTTGCCAATCTTCGCGTCACTAATAAGATGACGATTCATATTGTTATTATTAGATGGTCGAGTTGTACTTATATTGATATGTTAATCAAATTGGTCTCTTACTTGAAAATCTAGACCTTAGGAATATTTTTATATTATATGTTTGCCAATCTTCGCGTCACTAATAAGATGACGATTCATATTGTTATTATTAGATGGTCGAGTTGTACTTATATTGATATGTTAATCAAATTGGTCTCTTACTTGAAAATCTAGACCTTAGGAATATTTTTATATTATATGTTTGCCAATCTTCGCGTCACTAATAAGATGACGATTCATATTGTTATTATTAGATGGTCGAGTTGTACTTATATTGATATGTTAATCAAATTGGTCTCTTACTTGAAAATCTAGACCTTAGGAATGTAATATATAAAGGATTAAAAATTCGCCACAAAGCCAAGCAAACAATCAATGCATACAAATAGATTGTTGGTTGAACTTTATATAAGAAGTTCAACACAACAAATAAATTATGCAATTTTATTATCGAATCATCAAGCAAAGGATAAGCTTCAGTGGATCGCAGTATGGCAGCTGCTCAACCACTTACAACACCTTGCCTGTTACAAAAGTCGTTTACAATTGATTCTAGGCTTTGTCATTGTATTAAATAATGCTTTTATATGTAACTAGCGCGGCATCAGGTGATCAAAGATCCTCCCAATTTACTATGTTACAAATTACATTGGCATCACATCCATTGTCGTTTAAAAAGTAAATTATAAACTTTAAATGGTTTAGAAGCCATACAATGCAAATTGCCCCTTATTTATCATTGCAGTCCAGCACGGATACGACCTTAGAGGCGTTCAGGCATAATCCAACGGACGTAGCGTCATACCACTGTTCGCTCGAACAAGTATTGTGCCATTGGTCCGTACCTGCGGTTCCTCTCGTACTACGCAGGAATGCTGTCGCAACAACGTTTTGTCATTAGTAGGGTAAAACTAACCTGTCTCACGACGGTCTAAACCCAGCTCACGTTCCCTTGCATGGGTGAACAATCCAACGCTTGGTGAATTTTGCTTCACAATGATAGGAAGAGCCGACATCGAAGGATCAAAAAGCGACGTCGCTATGAACGCTTGGCCGCCACAAGCCAGTTATCCCTATGGTAACTTTTCTGACACCTCTTGTTAAAAACTCTTTAAACCAAAAGGATCGATAGGCCGAGCTTTTGCTGTCCCTGTGTGTACTGAACACCGAGATCAAGTCAGCATTTGCCCTTTTGCTCTATGTGTGGTTTCTGTCCGCACTGAGCTGGCCTTGGGACACCTCCGTTATTATTTGAGAGATGTACCGCCCCAGTCAAACTCCCTACCTGGCAATGTCCTTGAATTGGATCATACCTGAGTAATTGGAGTTATACCAAATTTTCAAATCAAAAATACATAAATGCACCGTTTTATTAAAGAATTTGTTTGCGATTATATAACAAACTCGTGATACTTTGATCAAGAAGCTTGCATCAAAACCCAATACCATAAGATATAATAAATATATCCGTATAATGGCTAGGAAATGATACACGTTCCATTTAATCAAGTAAGTAAGGAAACAATAAGAGTAGTGGTATTTCATTGGCGATACCAAACCGAGGTCTAATATCTCCCACTTATTCTACACCTCTTATGTCTCCTTACACTGCCAGATTAGAGTCAAGCTCAAAAGGGTCTTCTTTCCCCGCTAATTATTCCAAGCCCGTTCCCTTGGCTGTGGTTTCGCTAGATAGTAGATAGGGACAGTAGGAATCTCGTTAATCCATTCATGCGCGTCACTAATTAGATGACGAGGCATTTGGCTACCTTAAGAGAGTCATAGTTACTCCCGCCGTTGACCCGCGCTTACTTGAATTTCTTCACTTTGACATTCAGAGCACTGGGCAGAAATCACATTGTGTCAACACCCGCTAGGGCCATCACAATGCTTTGTTTTAATTAGACAGTCGGATTCCCCAAGTCCGTGCCAGTTCTGAATTGATTGTTAATTGATAATCGTTATAATTAATAAGAACTAATTGGTTTAACCCAATTAGTATTCTTAAAAATTTTAGCAAGAAAGTTCCACAATTGGCTACGTAACTAAACTATCCGGGGAACAAGTAACTAACATAAATGCTAGAAACTCTATTTACCCAGAACGAGCACATAAACCATGTTATTGTTTCCCAATCAAGCCCGACTATCTCAATCTTCAGAGCCAATCCTTATCCCGAAGTTACGGATCTAATTTGCCGACTTCCCTTACCTACATTATTCTATCGACTAGAGACTCTTCACCTTGGAGACCAGCTGCGGATATTGGTACGGCCTGTTGAGAAGTTTGCGTGTCCCCACCATAAATTTTCAAGGTCCGAGGAGAAAATATCGACACAACAGTATATGTCATGCTCTTCTAGCCCATCTACCATATCTCTCTGCGAAAGACTTCCATGGTAGTACGGCTATAAAACAGAAAAGAAAACTCTTCCGATATCTCTCGACGGCTTCTTTATGGTCGTTCCTGTTGCCAGGATGAGCACGAGGCCCATATTTAATAACAAACGGATACTCAACAGGTTACGGAATTGGAACCGTATTCCCTTTCGTTCAAAATTATTCAAGTATATTAATTTAGCTAGATTTTATATAATATATATATTTGTTTGGCATTTGTATTTTACTTGAAAATTTTCGGCTTTCGCCTTGAACTTAGGACCGACTAACTCGTGATCAACCACTGTTCACACGAAACCCTTCTCCACTTCAGTCCTCCAAGGTCTCATTCGATTATTTGCTACTACCACCAAGATCTGTACCAATGGCAGCTCCATGCAGGCTTACGCCAAACACTTCTACGCATACCATTGTACCTTCCTACTCACTAAAGTTTCAAAATTTATATTACAAGTAATATAAATCATCTACTTTAGCGGTAATGTATAGGTATACAACTTAAGCGCCATCCATTTTAAGGGCTAGTTGCTTCGGCAGGTGAGTTGTTACACACTCCTTAGCGGATTTCGACTTCCATGATCACCGTCCTGCTGTTTTAAGCAACCAACGCCTTTCATGGTATCTGCATGAGTTGTTAATTTGGGCACCGTAACATTACGTTTGGTTCATCCCACAGCGCCAGTTCTGCTTACCAAAAGTGGCCCACTGGGCACATTATATCATAACCTTGAACTTCATATCAAGAAAGTTAAGGTTCTTACCCATTTAAAGTTTGAGAATAGGTTAAGATCGTTTCGACCCTAAGGCCTCTAATCATTCGCTTTACCAGATAAGATTATTTTATATAATATTAAAATGCACCAGCTATCCTGAGGGAAACTTCGGAAGGAACCAGCTACTAGATGGTTCGATTGGTCTTTCGCCCCTATACTCAATTCTGACAATCGATTTGCACGTCAGAACTGTTTCGGTCTTCCATCAGGGTTTCCCCTGACTTCAACCTGATCAAGTATAGTTCACCATCTTTCGGGTCACAGCATATATGCTCAAGGTACGTTCCAGTTAGAGGCATAAATAATATAAATATCATTATACATAACTATATAGAACGCCCCGGGATTGTGTTAATTAGCTATAAATAGTTAAAAAACTAATCCCATTATTAGTCAAGTTAATTACGCTATTAGGTTTATATCCCAATAACTTGCACATATGTTAGACTCCTTGGTCCGTGTTTCAAGACGGGTCCCGAAGGTATCCTGAATCTTTCGCATTGTTAATCCTACAAGTGCATATAATAAACACAAAAATCAATGATAATTATGCCATTATATAATTCCGAAAAATTAACGCACTGTATTCATATAAATCTATCAGCACTTTATCAAATTAATAACATTTATTCTGTGTTAAAATGCAAGCAAATTAATTTGAATAAACTATAAGTTATATTTTATGATAAATTTGGTATGCTAATAGATTACAATGTCCTTATATGGAAAAAATGCACACTATTATCATAATATTGTTTAAATATTACAATTCTAATGATGAATTTTCCATAACGGATATTCAGGTTCATCGGGCTTAACCTCTAAGCAGTTTCACGTACTGTTTAACTCTCTATTCAGAGTTCTTTTCAACTTTCCCTCACGGTACTTGTTTACTATCGGTCTCATGGTTATATTTAGTTTTAGATGGAGTTTACCACCCACTTAGTGCTGCACTATCAAGCAACACGACTCTTTGGAAACATCATCTAGTAATCATTAACGTTATACGGGCCTGGCACCCTCTATGGGTAAATGGCCTCATTTAAGAAGGACTTAAATCGTTAATTTCTCATACTAGAATATTGACGCTCCATACACTGCATCTCACATTTGCCATATAGACAAAGTGACTTAGTGCTGAACTGATTTCTTTTCGCTCGCCGCTACTAAGAAAATCCTTGTTAGTTTCTTTTCCTCCCCTAATTAATATGCTTAAATTCAGGGGGTAGTCCCATATGAGTTGAGGTTGTGTATAACTTTTATATGCAATTAATTCTTTATATATAATGATAAAACATTTTATTAAATTCGTTATATTAATAATATCTGTATATAAATGGCATTTGTTTGATTTAACGAATCAACGAAGAACAATAATATTGTCAACGGTTTTCTATTTTCTAATCATTAATAAGAGACAATTCTAGATAAATTTTTATGCTAGACATTTCTCAGTATCATTTGATTGAAAAAGAAAATATTTCTCTTCGTTTTTCACATTCAAATTATTTACTAATGTGAGATAATGTTTTTCATATATTTTTTAATATTATGAATAAAATAATTAAATTATTATTATCCAATAATATACCATATGCTTATAAAATTTCATTATAAAATTTGTATAAGCAACTTAATTAGCATAGTCTTACAACCCTCAACCATATGTAGTCCAAGCAGCACTATAAAATTAATTAAAGTACATAACAGCATGGACTGCGATATGCGTTCAAAATGTCGATGTTCATGTGTCCTGCAGTTCACACGATGACGCACAGTTTGCTGCGTTCTTCATCGACCCATGAGCCGAGTGATCCACCGCTTAGAGTTTTATAAATTGGTTTCTTAATTTTGTCAAATATGTTTTTATTGAAAGAAATTAAAAATACACCATTTTACTGGCATATATCAATTCCTTCAATAAATTTATTTTTATACCTAAAACGAATGCTGCGAAATGTCTTAGTTTTATATAACCAATATATATCAAAGTATTTCTTTTTAAATTGCATTTATTGTAAATAAATATATATATATATATATTAATACTTTTTTAGCGATATAAATTGAAATTTATATAAAACATTAACCTGTATAAAACCAGGTACAACATTGTACATTTTAGGTTGTTGCATTATCCAATGTATGCGCATAACTGAGATGAACAATACATATCGCAACGCGTGTATATTATGGTCCATATACACACAGTATTTTAATTGTGTTTATATACAATAATAATTTAATATTATTATTTTAATAATTCGATTTGCTTGTTCGAATTTTTATTTGTTTGTTTTGGCTGCTTATTATTTCTCTCATATGTATTAAATACAATATATAATTTTAATATTTGCATTATTTCGATTTGCTTGTTCGAAATTTCATTTGATCTATATTAGATCATATACATTTTGGCAATTCATATTTTATTTGTATTACTATAATGTATTTATTATAATATAAACAAATATTTTATTAACGGTAAGGATATACAATAATAATTTAATATTATTATTTTAATAATTCGATTTGCTTGTTCGAATTTTTATTTGTTTGCTTTGGCTGCTTATTATTTCTCTCATATGTATTAAATACAATATATAATTTTAATATTTGCATTATTTCGATTTGCTTGTTCGAAATTTTATTTGATCTATATTAGATCTCATATACATTTTGGCAATTCATATTTTATTTGTATTATTATAATGTATTTATTATAATATAAACAAATATTTTATTAACGGTAAGGATATACAATAATAATTTAATATTATTATTTTAATAATTCGATTTGCTTGTTCGAATTTTTATTTGTTTGCTTTGGCTGCTTATTATTTCTCTCATATGTATTAAATACAATATATAATTTTAATATTTGCATTATTTCGATTTGCTTGTTCGAAATTTTATTTGATCTATATTAGATCTCATATACATTTTGGCAATTCATATTTTATTTGTATTATTATAATGTATTTATTATAATATAAACAAATATTTTATTAACGGTAAGGATATACAATAATAATTTAATATTATTATTTTAATAATTCGATTTGCTTGTTCGAATTTTTATTTGTTTGCTTTGGCTGCTTATTAATTTCTCTCATATGTATTAAATACAATATATAATTTTAATATTTGCATTATTTCGATTTGCTTGTTCGAAATTTCATTTGATCTATAATAGATCTCATATACATTTTGGCAATTCATATTTTATTTGTAATACTATAATGTATTTATTATAATATAAACAAATATTTTATTAACGGTAAGGATATTAAAACATTAATGATCCTTCCGCAGGTTCACCTACGGAAACCTTGTTACGACTTTTACTTCCTCTAAATAATCAAGTTCGGTCAACTTTTGCGAAACAACCGTAACACGCAAGGCGTCACAGTGATCACGTCCGGAGACCTCACTAAATAATTCAATCGGTAGTAGCGACGGGCGGTGTGTACAAAGGGCAGGGACGTAATCAATGCGAGTTAATGACTCACACTTACTGGGAATTCCAAGTTCATGTGAACAGTTTCAGTTCACAATCCCAAGCATGAAAGTGGTTCAGCGGTTTACCCGGACCTCTCGGTCTAGGAAATACACGTTGATACTTTCATTGTAGCGCGCGTGCAGCCCAGGACATCTAAGGGCATCACAGACCTGTTATTGCTCAATCTCATTATTGCTAGACGCAATTTGTCCATTTAAGAAGCTAGTGTCCTTATAATGGGACAAACCAACAGGTACGGCTCCACTTATATAAACACATTCAAACACAATAAACATTTTACTGCCACCATGAATGAAGGCTATATAAGCTTCAACACCATAATCCTGAAGATATCTATTTAATATATTTGAGTCTCGTTCGTTATCGGAATTAACCAGACAAATCACTCCACGAACTAAGAACGGCCATGCACCACCACCCATAGATTCGAGAAAGAGCTATCAATCTGTCTTACACACTTATGTTCGGACCTGGTAAGTTTTCCCGTGTTGAGTCAAATTAAGCCGCAGGCTCCACTCCTGGTGGTGCCCTTCCGTCAATTCCTTTAAGTTTCAGCTTTGCAACCATACTTCCCCCGGAGCCCAAAAGCTTTGGTTTCCCGGGAAGCGACTGAGAGAGCCATAAAAGTAGCTACACCCAATTGCTAGCTGGCATCGTTTATGGTTAGAACTAGGGCGGTATCTGATCGCCTTCGAACCTCTAACTTTCGTTCTTGATTAATGAAAACATCTTTGGCAAATGCTTTCGCTTAAGTTAGTCTTACGACGGTCCAAGAATTTCACCTCTCGCGTCGTAATACTAATGCCCCCAAACTGCTTCTATTAATCATTACCTCTTGATCTGAAAACCAATGAAAGCAGAACAGAGGTCTTATTTCATTATCCCATGCACAGAATATTCAGGCATTTGAAGCCTGCTTTAAGCACTCTAATTTGTTCAAAGTAATTGTACCGGCCCACAATAACACTCGTTTAAGAGCACTAATGCAGGTTTTTAAATAGGAGGAACATATGAAAAAATACAAGTATCTAAGCACATGTAAGAACTCCACCGGTAATACGCTTACATACATAAAGGTATAGTACTAACCACAATTGTAAGTTGTACTACCCGTATGAAGCACAAGTTCAACTACGAACGTTTTAACCGCAACAACTTTAATATACGCTATTGGAGCTGGAATTACCGCGGCTGCTGGCACCAGACTTGCCCTCCAATTGGTCCTTGTTAAAGGATTTAAAGTGTACTCATTCCAATTACAGGGCCTCGGATATGAGTCCTGTATTGTTATTTTTCGTCACTACCTCCCCGAGCTGGGAGTGGGTAATTTACGCGCCTGCTGCCTTCCTTAGATGTGGTAGCCGTTTCTCAGGCTCCCTCTCCGGAATCGAACCCTGATTCCCCGTTACCCGTTGCAACCATGGTAGTCCTAGATACTACCATCAAAAGTTGATAGGGCAGACATTTGAAAGATCTGTCGTCGGTACAAGACCATACGATCTGCATGTTATCTAGAGTTCAACCAATATAACGATCTTGCGATCGCTTGGTTTTAGCCTAATAAAAGCACATGTTCCATAAGGTTCATGTTTTAATTGCATGTATTAGCTCTAGAATTACCACAGTTATCCAAGTAACTGTTAACGATCTAAGGAACCATAACTGATATAATGAGCCTTTTGCGGTTTCACTTTTAATTCGTGTGTACTTAGACATGCATGGCTTAATCTTTGAGACAAGCATATAACTACTGGCAGGATCAACCAGAATAATGTTTTTATTCATATTTCATTCATATTTTTTGAATAGAAATTAGCAATATATATGTTGTTATAGATTTTATTTCTATCGAATACGGCCATTTTTATATAGCATTCGTATACGTTTGTTTTCCAATTTATACTTGTTTCGCCACTAATAATAACAAGTTTTTATTGATGTCAAAAAGAATCATATTCTTTATAAACACAATATTTATTTTTCATATATTTTCTTTATATATGCACATTTCATTCTAAAATATCATTTTTGTTCGACATACATAATATATTGTATCCACACATGTACAATTTTTGTTTAACCAATATAAGATATTGAGTTAATCATTTGTATTTTGACGATAAATTTAAAATTTATCTATATATATCCATATAAGTCTCTGGTAATATATAAAATAGAACCGAGTGTATATATATAATTATTACTACTATATTTATTTCTTAAATAATATATACTTATATATTATTTATATATATACTCTTTATTATATATTATATAATTTCTTAAATAACTCTCTTAATAGCTATTTTTTATTATCAACAATATAAGTTGATATTAATATTGAAAATGTATTCATAATTACATTTTTATATTTCTTTGGTAGACTTTTATGTACTATTATTATTTAATAATACACATATAATATAAATCATGTTAGCCTACCTCCTAAAATTAACGATAAAATTCGGAAACAATTTGTTATTCTATGTACAATAGAAACTTGGCCTTTGTTTCAACGTTATTATCTTTGGGCTTAAAATATTAACCGCGGAGCCAAGTCTCGTATTCAAATAAATGAATAAAGAAACAAATTTGACGGATAATATCTTCTCTACTGACATATGTCAATAGCAGACGGCCGGCCCATTGACCATCCTATAGTAGTTTTTGGACACGCTGTCTCCCATTCGGGTATATTCAATTTACTTTGCCACTCACCCATATAGTGTTCTCTTATATAATAAGACAACGCACTTTTATATTCATTATATGGATATATTGCCTTCCTCATATTTGCCACACCACCTATAGTAGTTTTTGGACACGCTGTCTCCCATTCGGGTATATTCAATTTACTTTGCCACTCACCCATATAGTGTTCTCTTATATAATAAGAAAACGCACTTTTATTTTCATTATATGGATATATTGCCTTCCTCATATTTGCCACACCACCTATAGTAGTTTTTGGACACGCTGTCTCCCATTCGGGTATATTCAATTTACTTTGCCACTCACCCATATAGTGTTCTCTTATATAATAAGAAAACGCACTTTTATTTTCATTATATGGATATATTGCCTTCCTCATATTTGCCACACCACCTATAGTAGTTTTTGGACACGCTGTCTCCCATTCGGGTATATTCAATTCTCTTTGCCACTCACCCTTATAGTATTCTCTTATTTAATAAGAATACTAAAATACTTCTCATATTATAGATGTAATCTATTAACTTCTCAATATCCATACGGTTTATGTATGGTATTGACAAAATCCTATGCATTTGCATAAGATTTATTTTGCCACAATTTATAGTACTAGTGCCGCCCTCACTAGGTATAAATATCTCATTTCGCTAGTAGTGTATGGGCAAATTCTACTAGCTATTCTCATAAATATGTCACTTATATGCCATATCTATACAATTCATGCACTTTTATATGTATATTTGCTATATTATACATTATTATGCCTTATAGGTATTATACCTATAAGCCACATCCATACGATTGCTTAATATAAATATATGTATAATTTTTTATACATATTTTTTTTTTATTTATGTATGGTTTTTTATTCATATCCATATACTGTATTCACTTTTATATGGATATGATTGGCGTTTTATATAGTATTGACAAAATCATAAGTTTGACCAATACGAGGAGAGGTCCGCCAACGACCACCTCCCTATAGGTGTTTTTGGACACGCTGTCTCCCATTCGACTGCTTACTATACTAGGGGCTACCCGCTCCGTATGATATTCTCTCATATAACAAGAGAATGCAAGAAATATTCGTATTTTATGAATATAATCCATTTATTTTTCAATATAAGCCACATCCATACGATTGCTTAATATAAATATATGTATAATTTTTTATACATATTTTTTTTTTATTTATGTATGGTTTTTTATTCATATCCATATACTGTATTCACTTTTATATGGATATGATTGGCGTTTTATATAGTATTGACAAAATCATAAGTTTGACCAATACGAGGAGAGGTCCGCCAACGACCACCTCCCTATAGGTGTTTTTGGACACGCTGTCTCCCATTCGACTGCTTACTATACTAGGGGCTACCCGCTCCGTATGATATTCTCTCATATAACAAGAGAATGCAAGAAATATTCGTATTTTATGAATATAATCCATTTATTTTTCAATATCCATACGTTTTACTTAGTTTTTTGTACGGTATTGACAAAATCCTATGCATTTGCATAAGATTTATTTTGCCACAATTTATAGTACTAGTGCCGCCCTCACTAGGTATAAATATCTCATTTCGCTAGTAGTGTATGGGCAAATTCTACTAGCTATTCTCATAAATATGTCACTTATATGCCATATCTATACAATTCATGCACTTTTATATGTATATTTGCTATATTATACATTATTATGCCTTATAGGTATTATACCTATAAGCCACATCCATACGATTGCTTAATATAAATATATGTATAATTTTTTATACATATTTTTTTTTATTTATGTATGGTTTTTTATTCATATCCATATACTGTATTCACTTTTATATGGATATGCTTGGCGTTTTATATAGTATTGACAAAATCATAAGTTTGACCAATACGAGGAGAGGTCCGCCAACGACCACCTCCCTATAGGTGTTTTTGGACACGCTGTCTCCCATTCGACTGCTTACTATACTAGGGGCTACCCGCTCCGTATGATATTCTCTCATATAACAAGAGAATGCAAGAAATATTCGTATTTTATGAATATAATCCATTTATTTTTCAATATCCATACGTTTTACTTAGTTTTTTGTACGGTATTGACAAAATCCTATGCATTTGCATAAGATTTATTTTGCCACAATTTATAGTACTAGTGCCGCCCTCACTAGGTATAAATATCTCATTTCGCTAGTAGTGTATGGGGAAATTCTACTAGCTATTCTCATAAATATGTCACTTATATGCCATATCTATACAATTCATGCACTTTTATATGTATATTTGCTATATTATACATTATTATGCCTTATAGGTATTATACCTATAAGCCACATCCATACGATTGCTTAATATAAATATATGTATAATTTTTTATACATATTTTTTTTTTATTTTTGTATGGTTTTTTATTCATATCCATATACTGTATTCAATTTTATATGGATATGATTGGCGTTTTATATAGTATTGACAAAATCATAAGTTTGACCAATACGAGGAGAGGTCCGCCAACGACCACCTCCCTATAGGTGTTTTTGGACACGCTGTCTCCCATTCGACTGCTTACTATACTAGGGGCTACCCGCTCCGTATGATATTCTCTCATATAACAAGAGAATGCAAGAAATATTCGTATTTTATGAATATAATCCATTTATTTTTCAATATCCATACGTTTTACTTAGTTTTTTGTACGGTATTGACAAAATCCTATGCATTTGCATAAGATTTATTTTGCCACAATTTATAGTACTAGTGCCGCCCTCACTAGGTATAAATATCTCATTTCGCTAGTAGTGTATGGGCAAATTCTACTAGCTATTCTCATAAATATGTCACTTATATGCCATATCTATACAATTCATGCACTTTTATATGTATATTTGCTATATTATACATTATTATGCCTTATAGGTATTATACCTATAAGCCACATCCATACGATTGCTTAATATAAATATATGTATAATTTTTTATACATATTTTTTTTTATTTATGTATGGTTTTTTATTCATATCCATATACTGTATTCACTTTTATATGGATATGATTGGCGTTTTATATAGTATTGACAAAATCATAAGTTTGACCAATACGAGGAGAGGTCCGCCAACGACCACCTCCCTATAGGTGTTTTTGGACACGCTGTCTCCCATTCGACTGCTTACTATACTAGGGGCTACCCGCTCCGTATGATATTCTCTCATATAACAAGAGAATGCAAGAAATATTCGTATTTTATGAATATAATCCATTTATTTTTCAATATCCATACGTTTTACTTAGTTTTTTGTACGGTATTGACAAAATCCTATGCATTTGCATAAGATTTATTTTGCCACAATTTATAGTACTAGTGCCGCCCTCACTAGGTATAAATATCTCATTTCGCTAGTAGTGTATGGGCAAATTCTACTAGCTATTCTCATAAATATGTCACTTATATGCCATATCTATACAATTCATGCACTTTTATATGTATATTTGCTATATTATACATTATTATGCCTTATAGGTATTATACCTATAAGCCACATCCATACGATTGCTTAATATAAATATATGTATAATTTTTTATACATATTTTTTTTTTATTTATGTATGGTTTTTTATTCATATCCATATACTGTATTCACTTTTATATGGATATGATTGGCGTTTTATATAGTATTGACAAAATCATAAGTTTGACCAATACGAGGAGAGGTCCGCCAACGACCACCTCCCTATAGGTGTTTTTGGACACGCTGTCTCCCATTCGACTGCTTACTATACTAGGGGCTACCCGCTCCGTATGATATTCTCTCATATAACAAGAGAATGCAAGAAATATTCGTATTTTATGAATATAATCCATTTATTTTTCAATATCCATACGTTTTACTTAGTTTTTTGTACGGTATTGACAAAATCCTATGCATTTGCATAAGATTTATTTTGCCACAATTTATAGTACTAGTGCCGCCCTCACTAGGTATAAATATCTCATTTCGCTAGTAGTGTATGGGCAAATTCTACTAGCTATTCTCATAAATGCCTTCTTTATGCCATATCTATACAATTTATGCACTTTTATATGTATATTTGCTAATATTATACATTATTATGCCTTATAGGTATTATACCTATAAGCCATATACATACGATTTCATTTTTTTATTTATATATGGTTTTGTATTTATAACCATATACCGTATTTACTTTTATAAGGATATGATTGGCGTTTTATATAGTATTGACAAAATTATAAGTTTGACAAACACTTTTTTAAGTCTTTTAGTTAAAATTGTCATTTTTAATTGACTATCTAAACACTAGATATATTTGCACATGGAGCAAAGAGTATAAAAATTGGTCGCGTCACTAATAATATCGCGATACATTTTTACTACCATCAAAATACCACATACGTTTATATGTCCTCTTTATTTAATTTGGTTTCTAAACCTCAGGAATAGTTTTAATTATATGTGCGCTCTAAGTTGAATGAATTTCTTGAATCTCTTTACTTGAATTTCTAAGACTTAAAAATATTTATAAATAGATGTCCTATTGCATAATATTTTTTTATCGCTTCACTTATAAAATAACGATCCTGCCTTTCTACCTTTGAATAAACATTCATATAAACATGGAGAAAAAAACGTTCGCGTCACTAACAGTATGTGACGATAAAATTTTGCTAACATTAAAAGGAACATATTTTTATATGTCAACTCTTAGTTGAATTGGTCTATTGCTTAAGATTCTAGACCTTAGGAATATTTTTATATTATATGTTTGCCAATCTTCGCGTCACTAAAAAGATGACGATTCATATTGTTATTATTAGATGGTCGAGTTGTACTTATATTGATATGTTAATCAAATTGGTCTCTTACTTGAAAATCTAGACCTTAGGAATATTTTTATATTATATGTTTGCCAATCTTCGCGTCACTAATAAGATGACGATTCATATTATTATTAGATGGTCGAGTTGTACTTATATTGATATGTTAATCAAATTGGTCTCTTACTTGAAAATCTAGACCTTAGGAATATTTTTATATTATATGTTTGCCAATCTTCGCGTCACTAATAAGATGACGATTCATATTATTATTAGATGGTCGAGTTGTACTTATATTGATATGTTAATCAAATTGGTCTCTTACTTGAAAATCTAGACCTTAGGAATATTTTTATATTATATGTTTGCCAATCTTCGCGTCACTAATAAGATGACGATTCATATTGTTATTATTAGATGGTCGAGTTGTACTTATATTGATATGTTAATCAAATTGGTCTCTTACTTGAAAATCTAGACCTTAGGAATATTTTTATATTATATGTTTGCCAATCTTCGCGTCACTAATAAGATGACGATTCATATTGTTATTATTAGATGGTCGAGTTGTACTTATATTGATATGTTAATCAAATTGGTCTCTTACTTGAAAATCTAGACCTTAGGAATATTTTTATATTATATGTTTGCCAATCTTCGCGTCACTAATAAGATGACGATTCATATTGTTATTATTAGATGGTCGAGTTGTACTTATATTGATATGTTAATCAAATTGGTCTCTTACTTGAAAATCTAGACCTTAGGAATGTAATATATAAAGGATTAAAAATTCGCCACAAAGCCAAGCAAACAATCAATGCATACAAATAGATTGTTGGTTGAACTTTATATAAGAAGTTCAACACAACAAATAAATTATGCAATTTTATTATCGAATCATCAAGCAAAGGATAAGCTTCAGTGGATCGCAGTATGGCAGCTGCTCAACCACTTACAACACCTTGCCTGTTACAAAAGTCGTTTACAATTGATTCTAGGCTTTGTCATTGTATTAAATAATGCTTTTATATGTAACTAGCGCGGCATCAGGTGATCAAAGATCCTCCCAATTTACTATGTTACAAATTACATTGGCATCACATCCATTGTCGTTTAAAAAGTAAATTATAAACTTTAAATGGTTTAGAAGCCATACAATGCAAATTGCCCCTTATTTATCATTGCAGTCCAGCACGGATACGACCTTAGAGGCGTTCAGGCATAATCCAACGGACGTAGCGTCATACCACTGTTCGCTCGAACAAGTATTGTGCCATTGGTCCGTACCTGCGGTTCCTCTCGTACTACGCAGGAATGCTGTCGCAACAACGTTTTGTCATTAGTAGGGTAAAACTAACCTGTCTCACGACGGTCTAAACCCAGCTCACGTTCCCTTGCATGGGTGAACAATCCAACGCTTGGTGAATTTTGCTTCACAATGATAGGAAGAGCCGACATCGAAGGATCAAAAAGCGACGTCGCTATGAACGCTTGGCCGCCACAAGCCAGTTATCCCTATGGTAACTTTTCTGACACCTCTTGTTAAAAACTCTTTAAACCAAAAGGATCGATAGGCCGAGCTTTTGCTGTCCCTGTGTGTACTGAACACCGAGATCAAGTCAGCATTTGCCCTTTTGCTCTATGTGTGGTTTCTGTCCGCACTGAGCTGGCCTTGGGACACCTCCGTTATTATTTGAGAGATGTACCGCCCCAGTCAAACTCCCTACCTGGCAATGTCCTTGAATTGGATCATACCTGAGTAATTGGAGTTATACCAAATTTTCAAATCAAAAATACATAAATGCACCGTTTTATTAAAGAATTTGTTTGCGATTATATAACAAACTCGTGATACTTTGATCAAGAAGCTTGCATCAAAACCCAATACCATAAGATATAATAAATATATCCGTATAATGGCTAGGAAATGATACACGTTCCATTTAATCAAGTAAGTAAGGAAACAATAAGAGTAGTGGTATTTCATTGGCGATACCAAACCGAGGTCTAATATCTCCCACTTATTCTACACCTCTTATGTCTCCTTACACTGCCAGATTAGAGTCAAGCTCAAAAGGGTCTTCTTTCCCCGCTAATTATTCCAAGCCCGTTCCCTTGGCTGTGGTTTCGCTAGATAGTAGATAGGGACAGTAGGAATCTCGTTAATCCATTCATGCGCGTCACTAATTAGATGACGAGGCATTTGGCTACCTTAAGAGAGTCATAGTTACTCCCGCCGTTGACCCGCGCTTACTTGAATTTCTTCACTTTGACATTCAGAGCACTGGGCAGAAATCACATTGTGTCAACACCCGCTAGGGCCATCACAATGCTTTGTTTTAATTAGACAGTCGGATTCCCCAAGTCCGTGCCAGTTCTGAATTGATTGTTAATTGATAATCGTTATAATTAATAAGAACTAATTGGTTTAACCCAATTAGTATTCTTAAAAATTTTAGCAAGAAAGTTCCACAATTGGCTACGTAACTAAACTATCCGGGGAACAAGTAACTAACATAAATGCTAGAAACTCTATTTACCCAGAACGAGCACATAAACCATGTTATTGTTTCCCAATCAAGCCCGACTATCTCAATCTTCAGAGCCAATCCTTATCCCGAAGTTACGGATCTAATTTGCCGACTTCCCTTACCTACATTATTCTATCGACTAGAGACTCTTCACCTTGGAGACCAGCTGCGGATATTGGTACGGCCTGTTGAGAAGTTTGCGTGTCCCCACCATAAATTTTCAAGGTCCGAGGAGAAAATATCGACACAACAGTATATGTCATGCTCTTCTAGCCCATCTACCATATCTCTCTGCGAAAGACTTCCATGGTAGTACGGCTATAAAACAGAAAAGAAAACTCTTCCGATATCTCTCGACGGCTTCTTTATGGTCGTTCCTGTTGCCAGGATGAGCACGAGGCCCATATTTAATAACAAACGGATACTCAACAGGTTACGGAATTGGAACCGTATTCCCTTTCGTTCAAAATTATTCAAGTATATTAATTTAGCTAGATTTTATATAATATATATATTTGTTTGGCATTTGTATTTTACTTGAAAATTTTCGGCTTTCGCCTTGAACTTAGGACCGACTAACTCGTGATCAACCACTGTTCACACGAAACCCTTCTCCACTTCAGTCCTCCAAGGTCTCATTCGATTATTTGCTACTACCACCAAGATCTGTACCAATGGCAGCTCCATGCAGGCTTACGCCAAACACTTCTACGCATACCATTGTACCTTCCTACTCACTAAAGTTTCAAAATTTATATTACAAGTAATATAAATCATCTACTTTAGCGGTAATGTATAGGTATACAACTTAAGCGCCATCCATTTTAAGGGCTAGTTGCTTCGGCAGGTGAGTTGTTACACACTCCTTAGCGGATTTCGACTTCCATGATCACCGTCCTGCTGTTTTAAGCAACCAACGCCTTTCATGGTATCTGCATGAGTTGTTAATTTGGGCACCGTAACATTACGTTTGGTTCATCCCACAGCGCCAGTTCTGCTTACCAAAAGTGGCCCACTGGGCACATTATATCATAACCTTGAACTTCATATCAAGAAAGTTAAGGTTCTTACCCATTTAAAGTTTGAGAATAGGTTAAGATCGTTTCGACCCTAAGGCCTCTAATCATTCGCTTTACCAGATAAGATTATTTTATATAATATTAAAATGCACCAGCTATCCTGAGGGAAACTTCGGAAGGAACCAGCTACTAGATGGTTCGATTGGTCTTTCGCCCCTATACTCAATTCTGACAATCGATTTGCACGTCAGAACTGTTTCGGTCTTCCATCAGGGTTTCCCCTGACTTCAACCTGATCAAGTATAGTTCACCATCTTTCGGGTCACAGCATATATGCTCAAGGTACGTTCCAGTTAGAGGCATAAATAATATAAATATCATTATACATAACTATATAGAACGCCCCGGGATTGTGTTAATTAGCTATAAATAGTTAAAAAACTAATCCCATTATTAGTCAAGTTAATTACGCTATTAGGTTTATATCCCAATAACTTGCACATATGTTAGACTCCTTGGTCCGTGTTTCAAGACGGGTCCCGAAGGTATCCTGAATCTTTCGCATTGTTAATCCTACAAGTGCATATAATAAACACAAAAATCAATGATAATTATGCCATTATATAATTCCGAAAAATTAACGCACTGTATTCATATAAATCTATCAGCACTTTATCAAATTAATAACATTTATTCTGTGTTAAAATGCAAGCAAATTAATTTGAATAAACTATAAGTTATATTTTATGATAAATTTGGTATGCTAATAGATTACAATGTCCTTATATGGAAAAAATGCACACTATTATCATAATATTGTTTAAATATTACAATTCTAATGATGAATTTTCCATAACGGATATTCAGGTTCATCGGGCTTAACCTCTAAGCAGTTTCACGTACTGTTTAACTCTCTATTCAGAGTTCTTTTCAACTTTCCCTCACGGTACTTGTTTACTATCGGTCTCATGGTTATATTTAGTTTTAGATGGAGTTTACCACCCACTTAGTGCTGCACTATCAAGCAACACGACTCTTTGGAAACATCATCTAGTAATCATTAACGTTATACGGGCCTGGCACCCTCTATGGGTAAATGGCCTCATTTAAGAAGGACTTAAATCGTTAATTTCTCATACTAGAATATTGACGCTCCATACACTGCATCTCACATTTGCCATATAGACAAAGTGACTTAGTGCTGAACTGATTTCTTTTCGCTCGCCGCTACTAAGAAAATCCTTGTTAGTTTCTTTTCCTCCCCTAATTAATATGCTTAAATTCAGGGGGTAGTCCCATATGAGTTGAGGTTGTGTATAACTTTTATATGCAATTAATTCTTTATATATAATGATAAAACATTTTATTAAATTCGTTATATTAATAATATCTGTATATAAATGGCATTTGTTTGATTTAACGAATCAACGAAGAACAATAATATTGTCAACGGTTTTCTATTTTCTAATCATTAATAAGAGACAATTCTAGATAAATTTTTATGCTAGACATTTCTCAGTATCATTTGATTGAAAAAGAAAATATTTCTCTTCGTTTTTCACATTCAAATTATTTACTAATGTGAGATAATGTTTTTCATATATTTTTTAATATTATGAATAAAATAATTAAATTATTATTATCCAATAATATACCATATGCTTATAAAATTTCATTATAAAATTTGTATAAGCAACTTAATTAGCATAGTCTTACAACCCTCAACCATATGTAGTCCAAGCAGCACTATAAAATTAATTAAAGTACATAACAGCATGGACTGCGATATGCGTTCAAAATGTCGATGTTCATGTGTCCTGCAGTTCACACGATGACGCACAGTTTGCTGCGTTCTTCATCGACCCATGAGCCGAGTGATCCACCGCTTAGAGTTTTATAAATTGGTTTCTTAATTTTGTCAAATATGTTTTTATTGAAAGAAATTAAAAATACACCATTTTACTGGCATATATCAATTCCTTCAATAAATTTATTTTTATACCTAAAACGAATGCTGCGAAATGTCTTAGTTTTATATAACCAATATATATCAAAGTATTTCTTTTTAAATTGCATTTATTGTAAATAAATATATATATATATATATATTAATACTTTTTTAGCGATATAAATTGAAATTTATATAAAACATTAACCTGTATAAAACCAGGTACAACATTGTACATTTTAGGTTGTTGCATTATCCAATGTATGCGCATAACTGAGATGAACAATACATATCGCAACGCGTGTATATTATGGTCCATATACACACAGTATTTTAATTGTGTTTATATACAATAATAATTTAATATTATTATTTTAATAATTCGATTTGCTTGTTCGAATTTTTATTTGTTTGTTTTGGCTGCTTATTATTTCTCTCATATGTATTAAATACAATATATAATTTTAATATTTGCATTATTTCGATTTGCTTGTTCGAAATTTCATTTGATCTATATTAGATCATATACATTTTGGCAATTCATATTTTATTTGTATTACTATAATGTATTTATTATAATATAAACAAATATTTTATTAACGGTAAGGATATACAATAATAATTTAATATTATTATTTTAATAATTCGATTTGCTTGTTCGAATTTTTATTTGTTTGCTTTGGCTGCTTATTATTTCTCTCATATGTATTAAATACAATATATAATTTTAATATTTGCATTATTTCGATTTGCTTGTTCGAAATTTTATTTGATCTATATTAGATCTCATATACATTTTGGCGATTCATATTTTATTTGTATTATTATAATGTATTTATTATAATATAAACAAATATTTTATTAACGGTAAGGATATACAATAATAATTTAATATTATTATTTTAATAATTCGATTTGCTTGTTCGAATTTTTATTTGTTTGCTTTGGCTGCTTATTAATTTCTCTCATATGTATTAAATACAATATATAATTTTAATATTTGCATTATTTCGATTTGCTTGTTCGAAATTTCATTTGATCTATAATAGATCTCATATACATTTTGGCAATTCATATTTTATTTGTAATACTATAATGTATTTATTATAATATAAACAAATATTTTATTAACGGTAAGGATATTAAAACATTAATGATCCTTCCGCAGGTTCACCTACGGAAACCTTGTTACGACTTTTACTTCCTCTAAATAATCAAGTTCGGTCAACTTTTGCGAAACAACCGTAACACGCAAGGCGTCACAGTGATCACGTCCGGAGACCTCACTAAATAATTCAATCGGTAGTAGCGACGGGCGGTGTGTACAAAGGGCAGGGACGTAATCAATGCGAGTTAATGACTCACACTTACTGGGAATTCCAAGTTCATGTGAACAGTTTCAGTTCACAATCCCAAGCATGAAAGTGGTTCAGCGGTTTACCCGGACCTCTCGGTCTAGGAAATACACGTTGATACTTTCATTGTAGCGCGCGTGCAGCCCAGGACATCTAAGGGCATCACAGACCTGTTATTGCTCAATCTCATTATTGCTAGACGCAATTTGTCCATTTAAGAAGCTAGTGTCCTTATAATGGGACAAACCAACAGGTACGGCTCCACTTATATAAACACATTCAAACACAATAAACATTTTACTGCCACCATGAATGAAGGCTATATAAGCTTCAACACCATAATCCTGAAGATATCTATTTAATATATTTGAGTCTCGTTCGTTATCGGAATTAACCAGACAAATCACTCCACGAACTAAGAACGGCCATGCACCACCACCCATAGATTCGAGAAAGAGCTATCAATCTGTCTTACACACTTATGTTCGGACCTGGTAAGTTTTCCCGTGTTGAGTCAAATTAAGCCGCAGGCTCCACTCCTGGTGGTGCCCTTCCGTCAATTCCTTTAAGTTTCAGCTTTGCAACCATACTTCCCCCGGAGCCCAAAAGCTTTGGTTTCCCGGGAAGCGACTGAGAGAGCCATAAAAGTAGCTACACCCAATTGCTAGCTGGCATCGTTTATGGTTAGAACTAGGGCGGTATCTGATCGCCTTCGAACCTCTAACTTTCGTTCTTGATTAATGAAAACATCTTTGGCAAATGCTTTCGCTTAAGTTAGTCTTACGACGGTCCAAGAATTTCACCTCTCGCGTCGTAATACTAATGCCCCCAAACTGCTTCTATTAATCATTACCTCTTGATCTGAAAACCAATGAAAGCAGAACAGAGGTCTTATTTCATTATCCCATGCACAGAATATTCAGGCATTTGAAGCCTGCTTTAAGCACTCTAATTTGTTCAAAGTAATTGTACCGGCCCACAATAACACTCGTTTAAGAGCACTAATGCAGGTTTTTAAATAGGAGGAACATATGAAAAAATACAAGTATCTAAGCACATGTAAGAACTCCACCGGTAATACGCTTACATACATAAAGGTATAGTACTAACCACAATTGTAAGTTGTACTACCCGTATGAAGCACAAGTTCAACTACGAACGTTTTAACCGCAACAACTTTAATATACGCTATTGGAGCTGGAATTACCGCGGCTGCTGGCACCAGACTTGCCCTCCAATTGGTCCTTGTTAAAGGATTTAAAGTGTACTCATTCCAATTACAGGGCCTCGGATATGAGTCCTGTATTGTTATTTTTCGTCACTACCTCCCCGAGCTGGGAGTGGGTAATTTACGCGCCTGCTGCCTTCCTTAGATGTGGTAGCCGTTTCTCAGGCTCCCTCTCCGGAATCGAACCCTGATTCCCCGTTACCCGTTGCAACCATGGTAGTCCTAGATACTACCATCAAAAGTTGATAGGGCAGACATTTGAAAGATCTGTCGTCGGTACAAGACCATACGATCTGCATGTTATCTAGAGTTCAACCAATATAACGATCTTGCGATCGCTTGGTTTTAGCCTAATAAAAGCACATGTTCCATAAGGTTCATGTTTTAATTGCATGTATTAGCTCTAGAATTACCACAGTTATCCAAGTAACTGTTAACGATCTAAGGAACCATAACTGATATAATGAGCCTTTTGCGGTTTCACTTTTAATTCGTGTGTACTTAGACATGCATGGCTTAATCTTTGAGACAAGCATATAACTACTGGCAGGATCAACCAGAATAATGTTTTTATTCATATTTCATTCATATTTTTTGAATAGAAATTAGCAATATATATGTTGTTATAGATTTTATTTCTATCGAATACGGCCATTTTTATATAGCATTCGTATACGTTTGTTTTCCAATTTATACTTGTTTCGCCACTAATAATAACAAGTTTTTATTGATGTCAAAAAGAATCATATTCTTTATAAACACAATATTTATTTTTCATATATTTTCTTTATATATGCACATTTCATTCTAAAATATCATTTTTGTTCGACATACATAATATATTGTATCCACACATGTACAATTTTTGTTTAACCAATATAAGATATTGAGTTAATCATTTGTATTTTGACGATAAATTTAAAATTTATCTATATATATCCATATAAGTCTCTGGTAATATATAAAATAGAACCGAGTGTATATATATAATTATTACTACTATATTTATTTCTTAAATAATATATACTTATATATTATTTATATATATACTCTTTATTATATATTATATAATTTCTTAAATAACTCTCTTAATAGCTATTTTTTATTATCAACAATATAAGTTGATATTAATATTGAAAATGTATTCATAATTACATTTTTATATTTCTTTGGTAGACTTTTATGTACTATTATTATTTAATAATACACATATAATATAAATCATGTTAGCCTACCTCCTAAAATTAACGATAAAATTCGGAAACAATTTGTTATTCTATGTACAATAGAAACTTGGCCTTTGTTTCAACGTTATTATCTTTGGGCTTAAAATATTAACCGCGGAGCCAAGTCTCGTATTCAAATAAATGAATAAAGAAACAAATTTGACGGATAATATCTTCTCTACTGACATATGTCAATAGCAGACGGCCGGCCCATTGACCATCCTATAGTAGTTTTTGGACACGCTGTCTCCCATTCGGGTATATTCAATTTACTTTGCCACTCACCCATATAGTGTTCTCTTATATAATAAGACAACGCACTTTTATATTCATTATATGGATATATTGCCTTCCTCATATTTGCCACACCACCTATAGTAGTTTTTGGACACGCTGTCTCCCATTCGGGTATATTCAATTTACTTTGCCACTCACCCATATAGTGTTCTCTTATATAATAAGAAAACGCACTTTTATTTTCATTATATGGATATATTGCCTTCCTCATATTTGCCACACCACCTATAGTAGTTTTTGGACACGCTGTCTCCCATTCGGGTATATTCAATTTACTTTGCCACTCACCCATATAGTGTTCTCTTATATAATAAGAAAACGCACTTTTATTTTCATTATATGGATATATTGCCTTCCTCATATTTGCCACACCACCTATAGTAGTTTTTGGACACGCTGTCTCCCATTCGGGTATATTCAATTCTCTTTGCCACTCACCCTTATAGTATTCTCTTATTTAATAAGAATACTAAAATACTTCTCATATTATAGATGTAATCTATTAACTTCTCAATATCCATACGGTTTATGTATGGTATTGACAAAATCCTATGCATTTGCATAAGATTTATTTTGCCACAATTTATAGTACTAGTGCCGCCCTCACTAGGTATAAATATCTCATTTCGCTAGTAGTGTATGGGCAAATTCTACTAGCTATTCTCATAAATGCCTTCTTTATGCCATATCTATACAATTTATGCACTTTTATATGTATATTTGCTAATATTATACATTATTATGCCTTATAGGTATTATACCTATAAGCCATATACATACGATTTCATTTTTTTATTTATATATGGTTTTGTATTTATAACCATATACCGTATTTACTTTTATAAGGATATGATTGGCGTTTTATATAGTATTGACAAAATTATAAGTTTGACAAACACTTTTTTAAGTCTTTTAGTTAAAATTGTCATTTTTAATTGACTATCTAAACACTAGATATATTTGCACATGGAGCAAAGAGTATAAAAATTGGTCGCGTCACTAATAATATCGCGATACATTTTTACTACCATCAAAATACCACATACGTTTATATGTCCTCTTTATTTAATTTGGTTTCTAAACCTCAGGAATAGTTTTAATTATATGTGCGCTCTAAGTTGAATGAATTTCTTGAATCTCTTTACTTGAATTTCTAAGACTTAAAAATATTTATAAATAGATGTCCTATTGCATAATATTTTTTTATCGCTTCACTTATAAAATAACGATCCTGCCTTTCTACCTTTGAATAAACATTCATATAAACATGGAGAAAAAAACGTTCGCGTCACTAACAGTATGTGACGATAAAATTTTGCTAACATTAAAAGGAACATATTTTTATATGTCAACTCTTAGTTGAATTGGTCTATTGCTTAAGATTCTAGACCTTAGGAATATTTTTATATTATATGTTTGCCAATCTTCGCGTCACTAAAAAGATGACGATTCATATTGTTATTATTAGATGGTCGAGTTGTACTTATATTGATATGTTAATCAAATTGGTCTCTTACTTGAAAATCTAGACCTTAGGAATATTTTTATATTATATGTTTGCCAATCTTCGCGTCACTAATAAGATGACGATTCATATTATTATTAGATGGTCGAGTTGTACTTATATTGATATGTTAATCAAATTGGTCTCTTACTTGAAAATCTAGACCTTAGGAATATTTTTATATTATATGTTTGCCAATCTTCGCGTCACTAATAAGATGACGATTCATATTATTATTAGATGGTCGAGTTGTACTTATATTGATATGTTAATCAAATTGGTCTCTTACTTGAAAATCTAGACCTTAGGAATATTTTTATATTATATGTTTGCCAATCTTCGCGTCACTAATAAGATGACGATTCATATTGTTATTATTAGATGGTCGAGTTGTACTTATATTGATATGTTAATCAAATTGGTCTCTTACTTGAAAATCTAGACCTTAGGAATATTTTTATATTATATGTTTGCCAATCTTCGCGTCACTAATAAGATGACGATTCATATTGTTATTATTAGATGGTCGAGTTGTACTTATATTGATATGTTAATCAAATTGGTCTCTTACTTGAAAATCTAGACCTTAGGAATATTTTTATATTATATGTTTGCCAATCTTCGCGTCACTAATAAGATGACGATTCATATTGTTATTATTAGATGGTCGAGTTGTACTTATATTGATATGTTAATCAAATTGGTCTCTTACTTGAAAATCTAGACCTTAGGAATGTAATATATAAAGGATTAAAAATTCGCCACAAAGCCAAGCAAACAATCAATGCATACAAATAGATTGTTGGTTGAACTTTATATAAGAAGTTCAACACAACAAATAAATTATGCAATTTTATTATCGAATCATCAAGCAAAGGATAAGCTTCAGTGGATCGCAGTATGGCAGCTGCTCAACCACTTACAACACCTTGCCTGTTACAAAAGTCGTTTACAATTGATTCTAGGCTTTGTCATTGTATTAAATAATGCTTTTATATGTAACTAGCGCGGCATCAGGTGATCAAAGATCCTCCCAATTTACTATGTTACAAATTACATTGGCATCACATCCATTGTCGTTTAAAAAGTAAATTATAAACTTTAAATGGTTTAGAAGCCATACAATGCAAATTGCCCCTTATTTATCATTGCAGTCCAGCACGGATACGACCTTAGAGGCGTTCAGGCATAATCCAACGGACGTAGCGTCATACCACTGTTCGCTCGAACAAGTATTGTGCCATTGGTCCGTACCTGCGGTTCCTCTCGTACTACGCAGGAATGCTGTCGCAACAACGTTTTGTCATTAGTAGGGTAAAACTAACCTGTCTCACGACGGTCTAAACCCAGCTCACGTTCCCTTGCATGGGTGAACAATCCAACGCTTGGTGAATTTTGCTTCACAATGATAGGAAGAGCCGACATCGAAGGATCAAAAAGCGACGTCGCTATGAACGCTTGGCCGCCACAAGCCAGTTATCCCTATGGTAACTTTTCTGACACCTCTTGTTAAAAACTCTTTAAACCAAAAGGATCGATAGGCCGAGCTTTTGCTGTCCCTGTGTGTACTGAACACCGAGATCAAGTCAGCATTTGCCCTTTTGCTCTATGTGTGGTTTCTGTCCGCACTGAGCTGGCCTTGGGACACCTCCGTTATTATTTGAGAGATGTACCGCCCCAGTCAAACTCCCTACCTGGCAATGTCCTTGAATTGGATCATACCTGAGTAATTGGAGTTATACCAAATTTTCAAATCAAAAATACATAAATGCACCGTTTTATTAAAGAATTTGTTTGCGATTATATAACAAACTCGTGATACTTTGATCAAGAAGCTTGCATCAAAACCCAATACCATAAGATATAATAAATATATCCGTATAATGGCTAGGAAATGATACACGTTCCATTTAATCAAGTAAGTAAGGAAACAATAAGAGTAGTGGTATTTCATTGGCGATACCAAACCGAGGTCTAATATCTCCCACTTATTCTACACCTCTTATGTCTCCTTACACTGCCAGATTAGAGTCAAGCTCAAAAGGGTCTTCTTTCCCCGCTAATTATTCCAAGCCCGTTCCCTTGGCTGTGGTTTCGCTAGATAGTAGATAGGGACAGTAGGAATCTCGTTAATCCATTCATGCGCGTCACTAATTAGATGACGAGGCATTTGGCTACCTTAAGAGAGTCATAGTTACTCCCGCCGTTGACCCGCGCTTACTTGAATTTCTTCACTTTGACATTCAGAGCACTGGGCAGAAATCACATTGTGTCAACACCCGCTAGGGCCATCACAATGCTTTGTTTTAATTAGACAGTCGGATTCCCCAAGTCCGTGCCAGTTCTGAATTGATTGTTAATTGATAATCGTTATAATTAATAAGAACTAATTGGTTTAACCCAATTAGTATTCTTAAAAATTTTAGCAAGAAAGTTCCACAATTGGCTACGTAACTAAACTATCCGGGGAACAAGTAACTAACATAAATGCTAGAAACTCTATTTACCCAGAACGAGCACATAAACCATGTTATTGTTTCCCAATCAAGCCCGACTATCTCAATCTTCAGAGCCAATCCTTATCCCGAAGTTACGGATCTAATTTGCCGACTTCCCTTACCTACATTATTCTATCGACTAGAGACTCTTCACCTTGGAGACCAGCTGCGGATATTGGTACGGCCTGTTGAGAAGTTTGCGTGTCCCCACCATAAATTTTCAAGGTCCGAGGAGAAAATATCGACACAACAGTATATGTCATGCTCTTCTAGCCCATCTACCATATCTCTCTGCGAAAGACTTCCATGGTAGTACGGCTATAAAACAGAAAAGAAAACTCTTCCGATATCTCTCGACGGCTTCTTTATGGTCGTTCCTGTTGCCAGGATGAGCACGAGGCCCATATTTAATAACAAACGGATACTCAACAGGTTACGGAATTGGAACCGTATTCCCTTTCGTTCAAAATTATTCAAGTATATTAATTTAGCTAGATTTTATATAATATATATATTTGTTTGGCATTTGTATTTTACTTGAAAATTTTCGGCTTTCGCCTTGAACTTAGGACCGACTAACTCGTGATCAACCACTGTTCACACGAAACCCTTCTCCACTTCAGTCCTCCAAGGTCTCATTCGATTATTTGCTACTACCACCAAGATCTGTACCAATGGCAGCTCCATGCAGGCTTACGCCAAACACTTCTACGCATACCATTGTACCTTCCTACTCACTAAAGTTTCAAAATTTATATTACAAGTAATATAAATCATCTACTTTAGCGGTAATGTATAGGTATACAACTTAAGCGCCATCCATTTTAAGGGCTAGTTGCTTCGGCAGGTGAGTTGTTACACACTCCTTAGCGGATTTCGACTTCCATGATCACCGTCCTGCTGTTTTAAGCAACCAACGCCTTTCATGGTATCTGCATGAGTTGTTAATTTGGGCACCGTAACATTACGTTTGGTTCATCCCACAGCGCCAGTTCTGCTTACCAAAAGTGGCCCACTGGGCACATTATATCATAACCTTGAACTTCATATCAAGAAAGTTAAGGTTCTTACCCATTTAAAGTTTGAGAATAGGTTAAGATCGTTTCGACCCTAAGGCCTCTAATCATTCGCTTTACCAGATAAGATTATTTTATATAATATTAAAATGCACCAGCTATCCTGAGGGAAACTTCGGAAGGAACCAGCTACTAGATGGTTCGATTGGTCTTTCGCCCCTATACTCAATTCTGACAATCGATTTGCACGTCAGAACTGTTTCGGTCTTCCATCAGGGTTTCCCCTGACTTCAACCTGATCAAGTATAGTTCACCATCTTTCGGGTCACAGCATATATGCTCAAGGTACGTTCCAGTTAGAGGCATAAATAATATAAATATCATTATACATAACTATATAGAACGCCCCGGGATTGTGTTAATTAGCTATAAATAGTTAAAAAACTAATCCCATTATTAGTCAAGTTAATTACGCTATTAGGTTTATATCCCAATAACTTGCACATATGTTAGACTCCTTGGTCCGTGTTTCAAGACGGGTCCCGAAGGTATCCTGAATCTTTCGCATTGTTAATCCTACAAGTGCATATAATAAACACAAAAATCAATGATAATTATGCCATTATATAATTCCGAAAAATTAACGCACTGTATTCATATAAATCTATCAGCACTTTATCAAATTAATAACATTTATTCTGTGTTAAAATGCAAGCAAATTAATTTGAATAAACTATAAGTTATATTTTATGATAAATTTGGTATGCTAATAGATTACAATGTCCTTATATGGAAAAAATGCACACTATTATCATAATATTGTTTAAATATTACAATTCTAATGATGAATTTTCCATAACGGATATTCAGGTTCATCGGGCTTAACCTCTAAGCAGTTTCACGTACTGTTTAACTCTCTATTCAGAGTTCTTTTCAACTTTCCCTCACGGTACTTGTTTACTATCGGTCTCATGGTTATATTTAGTTTTAGATGGAGTTTACCACCCACTTAGTGCTGCACTATCAAGCAACACGACTCTTTGGAAACATCATCTAGTAATCATTAACGTTATACGGGCCTGGCACCCTCTATGGGTAAATGGCCTCATTTAAGAAGGACTTAAATCGTTAATTTCTCATACTAGAATATTGACGCTCCATACACTGCATCTCACATTTGCCATATAGACAAAGTGACTTAGTGCTGAACTGATTTCTTTTCGCTCGCCGCTACTAAGAAAATCCTTGTTAGTTTCTTTTCCTCCCCTAATTAATATGCTTAAATTCAGGGGGTAGTCCCATATGAGTTGAGGTTGTGTATAACTTTTATATGCAATTAATTCTTTATATATAATGATAAAACATTTTATTAAATTCGTTATATTAATAATATCTGTATATAAATGGCATTTGTTTGATTTAACGAATCAACGAAGAACAATAATATTGTCAACGGTTTTCTATTTTCTAATCATTAATAAGAGACAATTCTAGATAAATTTTTATGCTAGACATTTCTCAGTATCATTTGATTGAAAAAGAAAATATTTCTCTTCGTTTTTCACATTCAAATTATTTACTAATGTGAGATAATGTTTTTCATATATTTTTTAATATTATGAATAAAATAATTAAATTATTATTATCCAATAATATACCATATGCTTATAAAATTTCATTATAAAATTTGTATAAGCAACTTAATTAGCATAGTCTTACAACCCTCAACCATATGTAGTCCAAGCAGCACTATAAAATTAATTAAAGTACATAACAGCATGGACTGCGATATGCGTTCAAAATGTCGATGTTCATGTGTCCTGCAGTTCACACGATGACGCACAGTTTGCTGCGTTCTTCATCGACCCATGAGCCGAGTGATCCACCGCTTAGAGTTTTATAAATTGGTTTCTTAATTTTGTCAAATATGTTTTTATTGAAAGAAATTAAAAATACACCATTTTACTGGCATATATCAATTCCTTCAATAAATTTATTTTTATACCTAAAACGAATGCTGCGAAATGTCTTAGTTTTATATAACCAATATATATCAAAGTATTTCTTTTTAAATTGCATTTATTGTAAATAAATATATATATATATATATTAATACTTTTTTAGCGATATAAATTGAAATTTATATAAAACATTAACCTGTATAAAACCAGGTACAACATTGTACATTTTAGGTTGTTGCATTATCCAATGTATGCGCATAACTGAGATGAACAATACATATCGCAACGCGTGTATATTATGGTCCATATACACACAGTATTTTAATTGTGTTTATATACAATAATAATTTAATATTATTATTTTAATAATTCGATTTGCTTGTTCGAATTTTTATTTGTTTGTTTTGGCTGCTTATTATTTCTCTCATATGTATTAAATACAATATATAATTTTAATATTTGCATTATTTCGATTTGCTTGTTCGAAATTTCATTTGATCTATATTAGATCATATACATTTTGGCAATTCATATTTTATTTGTATTACTATAATGTATTTATTATAATATAAACAAATATTTTATTAACGGTAAGTAAGGATATACAATAATAATTTAATATTATTATTTTAATAATTCGATTTGCTTGTTCGAATTTTTATTTGTTTGCTTTGGCTGCTTATTATTTCTCTCATATGTATTAAATACAATATATAATTTTAATATTTGCATTATTTCGATTTGCTTGTTCGAAATTTTATTTGATCTATATTAGATCTCATATACATTTTGGCAATTCATATTTTATTTGTATTATTATAATGTATTTATTATAATATAAACAAATATTTTATTAACGGTAAGGATATACAATAATAATTTAATATTATTATTTTAATAATTCGATTTGCTTGTTCGAATTTTTATTTGTTTGCTTTGGCTGCTTATTAATTTCTCTCATATGTATTAAATACAATATATAATTTTAATATTTGCATTATTTCGATTTGCTTGTTCGAAATTTCATTTGATCTATAATAGATCTCATATACATTTTGGCAATTCATATTTTATTTGTAATACTATAATGTATTTATTATAATATAAACAAATATTTTATTAACGGTAAGGATATTAAAACATTAATGATCCTTCCGCAGGTTCACCTACGGAAACCTTGTTACGACTTTTACTTCCTCTAAATAATCAAGTTCGGTCAACTTTTGCGAAACAACCGTAACACGCAAGGCGTCACAGTGATCACGTCCGGAGACCTCACTAAATAATTCAATCGGTAGTAGCGACGGGCGGTGTGTACAAAGGGCAGGGACGTAATCAATGCGAGTTAATGACTCACACTTACTGGGAATTCCAAGTTCATGTGAACAGTTTCAGTTCACAATCCCAAGCATGAAAGTGGTTCAGCGGTTTACCCGGACCTCTCGGTCTAGGAAATACACGTTGATACTTTCATTGTAGCGCGCGTGCAGCCCAGGACATCTAAGGGCATCACAGACCTGTTATTGCTCAATCTCATTATTGCTAGACGCAATTTGTCCATTTAAGAAGCTAGTGTCCTTATAATGGGACAAACCAACAGGTACGGCTCCACTTATATAAACACATTCAAACACAATAAACATTTTACTGCCACCATGAATGAAGGCTATATAAGCTTCAACACCATAATCCTGAAGATATCTATTTAATATATTTGAGTCTCGTTCGTTATCGGAATTAACCAGACAAATCACTCCACGAACTAAGAACGGCCATGCACCACCACCCATAGATTCGAGAAAGAGCTATCAATCTGTCTTACACACTTATGTTCGGACCTGGTAAGTTTTCCCGTGTTGAGTCAAATTAAGCCGCAGGCTCCACTCCTGGTGGTGCCCTTCCGTCAATTCCTTTAAGTTTCAGCTTTGCAACCATACTTCCCCCGGAGCCCAAAAGCTTTGGTTTCCCGGGAAGCGACTGAGAGAGCCATAAAAGTAGCTACACCCAATTGCTAGCTGGCATCGTTTATGGTTAGAACTAGGGCGGTATCTGATCGCCTTCGAACCTCTAACTTTCGTTCTTGATTAATGAAAACATCTTTGGCAAATGCTTTCGCTTAAGTTAGTCTTACGACGGTCCAAGAATTTCACCTCTCGCGTCGTAATACTAATGCCCCCAAACTGCTTCTATTAATCATTACCTCTTGATCTGAAAACCAATGAAAGCAGAACAGAGGTCTTATTTCATTATCCCATGCACAGAATATTCAGGCATTTGAAGCCTGCTTTAAGCACTCTAATTTGTTCAAAGTAATTGTACCGGCCCACAATAACACTCGTTTAAGAGCACTAATGCAGGTTTTTAAATAGGAGGAACATATGAAAAAATACAAGTATCTAAGCACATGTAAGAACTCCACCGGTAATACGCTTACATACATAAAGGTATAGTACTAACCACAATTGTAAGTTGTACTACCCGTATGAAGCACAAGTTCAACTACGAACGTTTTAACCGCAACAACTTTAATATACGCTATTGGAGCTGGAATTACCGCGGCTGCTGGCACCAGACTTGCCCTCCAATTGGTCCTTGTTAAAGGATTTAAAGTGTACTCATTCCAATTACAGGGCCTCGGATATGAGTCCTGTATTGTTATTTTTCGTCACTACCTCCCCGAGCTGGGAGTGGGTAATTTACGCGCCTGCTGCCTTCCTTAGATGTGGTAGCCGTTTCTCAGGCTCCCTCTCCGGAATCGAACCCTGATTCCCCGTTACCCGTTGCAACCATGGTAGTCCTAGATACTACCATCAAAAGTTGATAGGGCAGACATTTGAAAGATCTGTCGTCGGTACAAGACCATACGATCTGCATGTTATCTAGAGTTCAACCAATATAACGATCTTGCGATCGCTTGGTTTTAGCCTAATAAAAGCACATGTTCCATAAGGTTCATGTTTTAATTGCATGTATTAGCTCTAGAATTACCACAGTTATCCAAGTAACTGTTAACGATCTAAGGAACCATAACTGATATAATGAGCCTTTTGCGGTTTCACTTTTAATTCGTGTGTACTTAGACATGCATGGCTTAATCTTTGAGACAAGCATATAACTACTGGCAGGATCAACCAGAATAATGTTTTTATTCATATTTCATTCATATTTTTTGAATAGAAATTAGCAATATATATGTTGTTATAGATTTTATTTCTATCGAATACGGCCATTTTTATATAGCATTCGTATACGTTTGTTTTCCAATTTATACTTGTTTCGCCACTAATAATAACAAGTTTTTATTGATGTCAAAAAGAATCATATTCTTTATAAACACAATATTTATTTTTCATATATTTTCTTTATATATGCACATTTCATTCTAAAATATCATTTTTGTTCGACATACATAATATATTGTATCCACACATGTACAATTTTTGTTTAACCAATATAAGATATTGAGTTAATCATTTGTATTTTGACGATAAATTTAAAATTTATCTATATATATCCATATAAGTCTCTGGTAATATATAAAATAGAACCGAGTGTATATATATAATTATTACTACTATATTTATTTCTTAAATAATATATACTTATATATTATTTATATATATACTCTTTATTATATATTATATAATTTCTTAAATAACTCTCTTAATAGCTATTTTTTATTATCAACAATATAAGTTGATATTAATATTGAAAATGTATTCATAATTACATTTTTATATTTCTTTGGTAGACTTTTATGTACTATTATTATTTAATAATACACATATAATATAAATCATGTTAGCCTACCTCCTAAAATTAACGATAAAATTCGGAAACAATTTGTTATTCTATGTACAATAGAAACTTGGCCTTTGTTTCAACGTTATTATCTTTGGGCTTAAAATATTAACCGCGGAGCCAAGTCTCGTATTCAAATAAATGAATAAAGAAACAAATTTGACGGATAATATCTTCTCTACTGACATATGTCAATAGCAGACGGCCGGCCCATTGACCATCCTATAGTAGTTTTTGGACACGCTGTCTCCCATTCGGGTATATTCAATTTACTTTGCCACTCACCCATATAGTGTTCTCTTATATAATAAGACAACGCACTTTTATATTCATTATATGGATATATTGCCTTCCTCATATTTGCCACACCACCTATAGTAGTTTTTGGACACGCTGTCTCCCATTCGGGTATATTCAATTTACTTTGCCACTCACCCATATAGTGTTCTCTTATATAATAAGAAAACGCACTTTTATTTTCATTATATGGATATATTGCCTTCCTCATATTTGCCACACCACCTATAGTAGTTTTTGGACACGCTGTCTCCCATTCGGGTATATTCAATTTACTTTGCCACTCACCCATATAGTGTTCTCTTATATAATAAGAAAACGCACTTTTATTTTCATTATATGGATATATTGCCTTCCTCATATTTGCCACACCACCTATAGTAGTTTTTGGACACGCTGTCTCCCATTCGGGTATATTCAATTCTCTTTGCCACTCACCCTTATAGTATTCTCTTATTTAATAAGAATACTAAAATACTTCTCATATTATAGATGTAATCTATTAACTTCTCAATATCCATACGGTTTATGTATGGTATTGACAAAATCCTATGCATTTGCATAAGATTTATTTTGCCACAATTTATAGTACTAGTGCCGCCCTCACTAGGTATAAATATCTCATTTCGCTAGTAGTGTATGGGCAAATTCTACTAGCTATTCTCATAAATATGTCACTTATATGCCATATATATACAATTCATGCACTTTTATATGTATATTTGCTATATTATACATTATTATGCCTTATAGGTATTATACCTATAAGCCACATCCATACGATTGCTTAATATAAATATATGTATAATTTTTTATACATATTTTTTTTTTATTTATGTATGGTTTTTTATTCATATCCATATACTGTATTCACTTTTATATGGATATGATTGGCGTTTTATATAGTATTGACAAAATCATAAGTTTGACCAATACGAGGAGAGGTCCGCCAACGACCACCTCCCTATAGGTGTTTTTGGACACGCTGTCTCCCATTCGACTGCTTACTATACTAGGGGCTACCCGCTCCGTATGATATTCTCTCATATAACAAGAGAATGCAAGAAATATTCGTATTTTATGAATATAATCCATTTATTTTTCAATATCCATACGTTTTACTTAGTTTTTTGTACGGTATTGACAAAATCCTATGCATTTGCATAAGATTTATTTTGCCACAATTTATAGTACTAGTGCCGCCCTCACTAGGTATAAATATCTCATTTCGCTAGTAGTGTATGGGGAAATTCTACTAGCTATTCTCATAAATATGTCACTTATATGCCATATCTATACAATTCATGCACTTTTATATGTATATTTGCTATATTATACATTATTATGCCTTATAGGTATTATACCTATAAGCCACATCCATACGATTGCTTAATATAAATATATGTATAATTTTTTATACATATTTTTTTTTTATTTTTGTATGGTTTTTTATTCATATCCATATACTGTATTCAATTTTATATGGATATGATTGGCGTTTTATATAGTATTGACAAAATCATAAGTTTGACCAATACGAGGAGAGGTCCGCCAACGACCACCTCCCTATAGGTGTTTTTGGACACGCTGTCTCCCATTCGACTGCTTACTATACTAGGGGCTACCCGCTCCGTATGATATTCTCTCATATAACAAGAGAATGCAAGAAATATTCGTATTTTATGAATATAATCCATTTATTTTTCAATATCCATACGTTTTACTTAGTTTTTTGTACGGTATTGACAAAATCCTATGCATTTGCATAAGATTTATTTTGCCACAATTTATAGTACTAGTGCCGCCCTCACTAGGTATAAATATCTCATTTCGCTAGTAGTGTATGGGCAAATTCTACTAGCTATTCTCATAAATATGTCACTTATATGCCATATCTATACAATTCATGCACTTTTATATGTATATTTGCTATATTATACATTATTATGCCTTATAGGTATTATACCTATAAGCCACATCCATACGATTGCTTAATATAAATATATGTATAATTTTTTATACATATTTTTTTTTATTTATGTATGGTTTTTTATTCATATCCATATACTGTATTCACTTTTATATGGATATGATTGGCGTTTTATATAGTATTGACAAAATCATAAGTTTGACCAATACGAGGAGAGGTCCGCCAACGACCACCTCCCTATAGGTGTTTTTGGACACGCTGTCTCCCATTCGACTGCTTACTATACTAGGGGCTACCCGCTCCGTATGATATTCTCTCATATAACAAGAGAATGCAAGAAATATTCGTATTTTATGAATATAATCCATTTATTTTTCAATATCCATACGTTTTACTTAGTTTTTTGTACGGTATTGACAAAATCCTATGCATTTGCATAAGATTTATTTTGCCACAATTTATAGTACTAGTGCCGCCCTCACTAGGTATAAATATCTCATTTCGCTAGTAGTGTATGGGCAAATTCTACTAGCTATTCTCATAAATATGTCACTTATATGCCATATCTATACAATTCATGCACTTTTATATGTATATTTGCTATATTATACATTATTATGCCTTATAGGTATTATACCTATAAGCCACATCCATACGATTGCTTAATATAAATATATGTATAATTTTTTATACATATTTTTTTTTATTTATGTATGGTTTTTTATTCATATCCATATACTGTATTCACTTTTATATGGATATGATTGGCGTTTTATATAGTATTGACAAAATCATAAGTTTGACCAATACGAGGAGAGGTCCGCCAACGACCACCTCCCTATAGGTGTTTTTGGACACGCTGTCTCCCATTCGACTGCTTACTATACTAGGGGCTGCCCGCTCCGTATGATATTCTCTCGTATAACAAGAGAATGCAAGAAATATTCGTATTTTATGAATATAATCCATTTATTTTTCAATATCCATACGTTTTACTTAGTTTTTTGTACGGTATTGACAAAATCCTATGCATTTGCATAAGATTTATTTTGCCACAATTTATAGTACTAGTGCCGCCCTCACTAGGTATAAATATCTCATTTCGCTAGTAGTGTATGGGCAAATTCTACTAGCTATTCTCATAAATGCCTTCTTTATGCCATATCTATACAATTTATGCACTTTTATATGTATATTTGCTAATATTATACATTATTATGCCTTATAGGTATTATACCTATAAGCCATATACATACGATTTCATTTTTTTATTTATATATGGTTTTGTATTTATAACCATATACCGTATTTACTTTTATAAGGATATGATTGGCGTTTTATATAGTATTGACAAAATTATAAGTTTGACAAACACTTTTTTAAGTCTTTTAGTTAAAATTGTCATTTTTAATTGACTATCTAAACACTAGATATATTTGCACATGGAGCAAAGAGTATAAAAATTGGTCGCGTCACTAATAATATCGCGATACATTTTTACTACCATCAAAATACCACATACGTTTATATGTCCTCTTTATTTAATTTGGTTTCTAAACCTCAGGAATAGTTTTAATTATATGTGCGCTCTAAGTTGAATGAATTTCTTGAATCTCTTTACTTGAATTTCTAAGACTTAAAAATATTTATAAATAGATGTCCTATTGCATAATATTTTTTTATCGCTTCACTTATAAAATAACGATCCTGCCTTTCTACCTTTGAATAAACATTCATATAAACATGGAGAAAAAAACGTTCGCGTCACTAACAGTATGTGACGATAAAATTTTGCTAACATTAAAAGGAACATATTTTTATATGTCAACTCTTAGTTGAATTGGTCTATTGCTTAAGATTCTAGACCTTAGGAATATTTTTATATTATATGTTTGCCAATCTTCGCGTCACTAAAAAGATGACGATTCATATTGTTATTATTAGATGGTCGAGTTGTACTTATATTGATATGTTAATCAAATTGGTCTCTTACTTGAAAATCTAGACCTTAGGAATATTTTTATATTATATGTTTGCCAATCTTCGCGTCACTAATAAGATGACGATTCATATTATTATTAGATGGTCGAGTTGTACTTATATTGATATGTTAATCAAATTGGTCTCTTACTTGAAAATCTAGACCTTAGGAATATTTTTATATTATATGTTTGCCAATCTTCGCGTCACTAATAAGATGACGATTCATATTATTATTAGATGGTCGAGTTGTACTTATATTGATATGTTAATCAAATTGGTCTCTTACTTGAAAATCTAGACCTTAGGAATATTTTTATATTATATGTTTGCCAATCTTCGCGTCACTAATAAGATGACGATTCATATTGTTATTATTAGATGGTCGAGTTGTACTTATATTGATATGTTAATCAAATTGGTCTCTTACTTGAAAATCTAGACCTTAGGAATATTTTTATATTATATGTTTGCCAATCTTCGCGTCACTAAAAAGATGACGATTCATATTGTTATTATTAGATGGTCGAGTTGTACTTATATTGATATGTTAATCAAATTGGTCTCTTACTTGAAAATCTAGACCTTAGGAATATTTTTATATTATATGTTTGCCAATCTTCGCGTCACTAATAAGATGACGATTCATATTGTTATTATTAGATGGTCGAGTTGTACTTATATTGATATGTTAATCAAATTGGTCTCTTACTTGAAAATCTAGACCTTAGGAATGTAATATATAAAGGATTAAAAATTCGCCACAAAGCCAAGCAAACAATCAATGCATACAAATAGATTGTTGGTTGAACTTTATATAAGAAGTTCAACACAACAAATAAATTATGCAATTTTATTATCGAATCATCAAGCAAAGGATAAGCTTCAGTGGATCGCAGTATGGCAGCTGCTCAACCACTTACAACACCTTGCCTGTTACAAAAGTCGTTTACAATTGATTCTAGGCTTTGTCATTGTATTAAATAATGCTTTTATATGTAACTAGCGCGGCATCAGGTGATCAAAGATCCTCCCAATTTACTATGTTACAAATTACATTGGCATCACATCCATTGTCGTTTAAAAAGTAAATTATAAACTTTAAATGGTTTAGAAGCCATACAATGCAAATTGCCCCTTATTTATCATTGCAGTCCAGCACGGATACGACCTTAGAGGCGTTCAGGCATAATCCAACGGACGTAGCGTCATACCACTGTTCGCTCGAACAAGTATTGTGCCATTGGTCCGTACCTGCGGTTCCTCTCGTACTACGCAGGAATGCTGTCGCAACAACGTTTTGTCATTAGTAGGGTAAAACTAACCTGTCTCACGACGGTCTAAACCCAGCTCACGTTCCCTTGCATGGGTGAACAATCCAACGCTTGGTGAATTTTGCTTCACAATGATAGGAAGAGCCGACATCGAAGGATCAAAAAGCGACGTCGCTATGAACGCTTGGCCGCCACAAGCCAGTTATCCCTATGGTAACTTTTCTGACACCTCTTGTTAAAAACTCTTTAAACCAAAAGGATCGATAGGCCGAGCTTTTGCTGTCCCTGTGTGTACTGAACACCGAGATCAAGTCAGCATTTGCCCTTTTGCTCTATGTGTGGTTTCTGTCCGCACTGAGCTGGCCTTGGGACACCTCCGTTATTATTTGAGAGATGTACCGCCCCAGTCAAACTCCCTACCTGGCAATGTCCTTGAATTGGATCATACCTGAGTAATTGGAGTTATACCAAATTTTCAAATCAAAAATACATAAATGCACCGTTTTATTAAAGAATTTGTTTGCGATTATATAACAAACTCGTGATACTTTGATCAAGAAGCTTGCATCAAAACCCAATACCATAAGATATAATAAATATATCCGTATAATGGCTAGGAAATGATACACGTTCCATTTAATCAAGTAAGTAAGGAAACAATAAGAGTAGTGGTATTTCATTGGCGATACCAAACCGAGGTCTAATATCTCCCACTTATTCTACACCTCTTATGTCTCCTTACACTGCCAGATTAGAGTCAAGCTCAAAAGGGTCTTCTTTCCCCGCTAATTATTCCAAGCCCGTTCCCTTGGCTGTGGTTTCGCTAGATAGTAGATAGGGACAGTAGGAATCTCGTTAATCCATTCATGCGCGTCACTAATTAGATGACGAGGCATTTGGCTACCTTAAGAGAGTCATAGTTACTCCCGCCGTTGACCCGCGCTTACTTGAATTTCTTCACTTTGACATTCAGAGCACTGGGCAGAAATCACATTGTGTCAACACCCGCTAGGGCCATCACAATGCTTTGTTTTAATTAGACAGTCGGATTCCCCAAGTCCGTGCCAGTTCTGAATTGATTGTTAATTGATAATCGTTATAATTAATAAGAACTAATTGGTTTAACCCAATTAGTATTCTTAAAAATTTTAGCAAGAAAGTTCCACAATTGGCTACGTAACTAAACTATCCGGGGAACAAGTAACTAACATAAATGCTAGAAACTCTATTTACCCAGAACGAGCACATAAACCATGTTATTGTTTCCCAATCAAGCCCGACTATCTCAATCTTCAGAGCCAATCCTTATCCCGAAGTTACGGATCTAATTTGCCGACTTCCCTTACCTACATTATTCTATCGACTAGAGACTCTTCACCTTGGAGACCAGCTGCGGATATTGGTACGGCCTGTTGAGAAGTTTGCGTGTCCCCACCATAAATTTTCAAGGTCCGAGGAGAAAATATCGACACAACAGTATATGTCATGCTCTTCTAGCCCATCTACCATATCTCTCTGCGAAAGACTTCCATGGTAGTACGGCTATAAAACAGAAAAGAAAACTCTTCCGATATCTCTCGACGGCTTCTTTATGGTCGTTCCTGTTGCCAGGATGAGCACGAGGCCCATATTTAATAACAAACGGATACTCAACAGGTTACGGAATTGGAACCGTATTCCCTTTCGTTCAAAATTATTCAAGTATATTAATTTAGCTAGATTTTATATAATATATATATTTGTTTGGCATTTGTATTTTACTTGAAAATTTTCGGCTTTCGCCTTGAACTTAGGACCGACTAACTCGTGATCAACCACTGTTCACACGAAACCCTTCTCCACTTCAGTCCTCCAAGGTCTCATTCGATTATTTGCTACTACCACCAAGATCTGTACCAATGGCAGCTCCATGCAGGCTTACGCCAAACACTTCTACGCATACCATTGTACCTTCCTACTCACTAAAGTTTCAAAATTTATATTACAAGTAATATAAATCATCTACTTTAGCGGTAATGTATAGGTATACAACTTAAGCGCCATCCATTTTAAGGGCTAGTTGCTTCGGCAGGTGAGTTGTTACACACTCCTTAGCGGATTTCGACTTCCATGATCACCGTCCTGCTGTTTTAAGCAACCAACGCCTTTCATGGTATCTGCATGAGTTGTTAATTTGGGCACCGTAACATTACGTTTGGTTCATCCCACAGCGCCAGTTCTGCTTACCAAAAGTGGCCCACTGGGCACATTATATCATAACCTTGAACTTCATATCAAGAAAGTTAAGGTTCTTACCCATTTAAAGTTTGAGAATAGGTTAAGATCGTTTCGACCCTAAGGCCTCTAATCATTCGCTTTACCAGATAAGATTATTTTATATAATATTAAAATGCACCAGCTATCCTGAGGGAAACTTCGGAAGGAACCAGCTACTAGATGGTTCGATTGGTCTTTCGCCCCTATACTCAATTCTGACAATCGATTTGCACGTCAGAACTGTTTCGGTCTTCCATCAGGGTTTCCCCTGACTTCAACCTGATCAAGTATAGTTCACCATCTTTCGGGTCACAGCATATATGCTCAAGGTACGTTCCAGTTAGAGGCATAAATAATATAAATATCATTATACATAACTATATAGAACGCCCCGGGATTGTGTTAATTAGCTATAAATAGTTAAAAAACTAATCCCATTATTAGTCAAGTTAATTACGCTATTAGGTTTATATCCCAATAACTTGCACATATGTTAGACTCCTTGGTCCGTGTTTCAAGACGGGTCCCGAAGGTATCCTGAATCTTTCGCATTGTTAATCCTACAAGTGCATATAATAAACACAAAAATCAATGATAATTATGCCATTATATAATTCCGAAAAATTAACGCACTGTATTCATATAAATCTATCAGCACTTTATCAAATTAATAACATTTATTCTGTGTTAAAATGCAAGCAAATTAATTTGAATAAACTATAAGTTATATTTTATGATAAATTTGGTATGCTAATAGATTACAATGTCCTTATATGGAAAAAATGCACACTATTATCATAATATTGTTTAAATATTACAATTCTAATGATGAATTTTCCATAACGGATATTCAGGTTCATCGGGCTTAACCTCTAAGCAGTTTCACGTACTGTTTAACTCTCTATTCAGAGTTCTTTTCAACTTTCCCTCACGGTACTTGTTTACTATCGGTCTCATGGTTATATTTAGTTTTAGATGGAGTTTACCACCCACTTAGTGCTGCACTATCAAGCAACACGACTCTTTGGAAACATCATCTAGTAATCATTAACGTTATACGGGCCTGGCACCCTCTATGGGTAAATGGCCTCATTTAAGAAGGACTTAAATCGTTAATTTCTCATACTAGAATATTGACGCTCCATACACTGCATCTCACATTTGCCATATAGACAAAGTGACTTAGTGCTGAACTGATTTCTTTTCGCTCGCCGCTACTAAGAAAATCCTTGTTAGTTTCTTTTCCTCCCCTAATTAATATGCTTAAATTCAGGGGGTAGTCCCATATGAGTTGAGGTTGTGTATAACTTTTATATGCAATTAATTCTTTATATATAATGATAAAACATTTTATTAAATTCGTTATATTAATAATATCTGTATATAAATGGCATTTGTTTGATTTAACGAATCAACGAAGAACAATAATATTGTCAACGGTTTTCTATTTTCTAATCATTAATAAGAGACAATTCTAGATAAATTTTTATGCTAGACATTTCTCAGTATCATTTGATTGAAAAAGAAAATATTTCTCTTCGTTTTTCACATTCAAATTATTTACTAATGTGAGATAATGTTTTTCATATATTTTTTAATATTATGAATAAAATAATTAAATTATTATTATCCAATAATATACCATATGCTTATAAAATTTCATTATAAAATTTGTATAAGCAACTTAATTAGCATAGTCTTACAACCCTCAACCATATGTAGTCCAAGCAGCACTATAAAATTAATTAAAGTACATAACAGCATGGACTGCGATATGCGTTCAAAATGTCGATGTTCATGTGTCCTGCAGTTCACACGATGACGCACAGTTTGCTGCGTTCTTCATCGACCCATGAGCCGAGTGATCCACCGCTTAGAGTTTTATAAATTGGTTTCTTAATTTTGTCAAATATGTTTTTATTGAAAGAAATTAAAAATACACCATTTTACTGGCATATATCAATTCCTTCAATAAATTTATTTTTATACCTAAAACGAATGCTGCGAAATGTCTTAGTTTTATATAACCAATATATATCAAAGTATTTCTTTTTAAATTGCATTTATTGTAAATAAATATATATATATATATATATTAATACTTTTTTAGCGATATAAATTGAAATTTATATAAAACATTAACCTGTATAAAACCAGGTACAACATTGTACATTTTAGGTTGTTGCATTATCCAATGTATGCGCATAACTGAGATGAACAATACATATCGCAACGCGTGTATATTATGGTCCATATACACACAGTATTTTAATTGTGTTTATATACAATAATAATTTAATATTATTATTTTAATAATTCGATTTGCTTGTTCGAATTTTTATTTGTTTGTTTTGGCTGCTTATTATTTCTCTCATATGTATTAAATACAATATATAATTTTAATATTTGCATTATTTCGATTTGCTTGTTCGAAATTTCATTTGATCTATATTAGATCATATACATTTTGGCAATTCATATTTTATTTGTATTACTATAATGTATTTATTATAATATAAACAAATATTTTATTAACGGTAAGGATATACAATAATAATTTAATATTATTATTTTAATAATTCGATTTGCTTGTTCGAATTTTTATTTGTTTGCTTTGGCTGCTTATTATTTCTCTCATATGTATTAAATACAATATATAATTTTAATATTTGCATT
>NW_026114542.1:52500-82500 GCF_025231255.1 Drosophila biarmipes | reverse complement strand
TGTATTAGCTCTAGAATTACCACAGTTATCCAAGTAACTGTTAACGATCTAAGGAACCATAACTGATATAATGAGCCTTTTGCGGTTTCACTTTTAATTCGTGTGTACTTAGACATGCATGGCTTAATCTTTGAGACAAGCATATAACTACTGGCAGGATCAACCAGAATAATGTTTTTATTCATATTTCATTCATATTTTTTGAATAGAAATTAGCAATATATATGTTGTTATAGATTTTATTTCTATCGAATACGGCCATTTTTATATAGCATTCGTATACGTTTGTTTTCCAATTTATACTTGTTTCGCCACTAATAATAACAAGTTTTTATTGATGTCAAAAAGAATCATATTCTTTATAAACACAATATTTATTTTTCATATATTTTCTTTATATATGCACATTTCATTCTAAAATATCATTTTTGTTCGACATACATAATATATTGTATCCACACATGTACAATTTTTGTTTAACCAATATAAGATATTGAGTTAATCATTTGTATTTTGACGATAAATTTAAAATTTATCTATATATATCCATATAAGTCTCTGGTAATATATAAAATAGAACCGAGTGTATATATATAATTATTACTACTATATTTATTTCTTAAATAATATATACTTATATATTATTTATATATATACTCTTTATTATATATTATATAATTTCTTAAATAACTCTCTTAATAGCTATTTTTTATTATCAACAATATAAGTTGATATTAATATTGAAAATGTATTCATAATTACATTTTTATATTTCTTTGGTAGACTTTTATGTACTATTATTATTTAATAATACACATATAATATAAATCATGTTAGCCTACCTCCTAAAATTAACGATAAAATTCGGAAACAATTTGTTATTCTATGTACAATAGAAACTTGGCCTTTGTTTCAACGTTATTATCTTTGGGCTTAAAATATTAACCGCGGAGCCAAGTCTCGTATTCAAATAAATGAATAAAGAAACAAATTTGACGGATAATATCTTCTCTACTGACATATGTCAATAGCAGACGGCCGGCCCATTGACCATCCTATAGTAGTTTTTGGACACGCTGTCTCCCATTCGGGTATATTCAATTTACTTTGCCACTCACCCATATAGTGTTCTCTTATATAATAAGACAACGCACTTTTATATTCATTATATGGATATATTGCCTTCCTCATATTTGCCACACCACCTATAGTAGTTTTTGGACACGCTGTCTCCCATTCGGGTATATTCAATTTACTTTGCCACTCACCCATATAGTGTTCTCTTATATAATAAGAAAACGCACTTTTATTTTCATTATATGGATATATTGCCTTCCTCATATTTGCCACACCACCTATAGTAGTTTTTGGACACGCTGTCTCCCATTCGGGTATATTCAATTTACTTTGCCACTCACCCATATAGTGTTCTCTTATATAATAAGAAAACGCACTTTTATTTTCATTATATGGATATATTGCCTTCCTCATATTTGCCACACCACCTATAGTAGTTTTTGGACACGCTGTCTCCCATTCGGGTATATTCAATTCTCTTTGCCACTCACCCTTATAGTATTCTCTTATTTAATAAGAATACTAAAATACTTCTCATATTATAGATGTAATCTATTAACTTCTCAATATCCATACGGTTTATGTATGGTATTGACAAAATCCTATGCATTTGCATAAGATTTATTTTGCCACAATTTATAGTACTAGGCCGCCCTCACTAGGTATAAATATCTCATTTCGCTAGTAGTGTATGGGCAAATTCTACTAGCTATTCTCATAAATATGTCACTTATATGCCATATCTATACAATTCATGCACTTTTATATGTATATTTGCTATATTATACATTATTATGCCTTATAGGTATTATACCTATAAGCCACATCCATACGATTGCTTAATATAAATATATGTATAATTTTTTATACATATTTTTTTTTTATTTATGTATGGTTTTTTATTCATATCCATATACTGTATTCACTTTTATATGGATATGATTGGCGTTTTATATAGTATTGACAAAATCATAAGTTTGACCAATACGAGGAGAGGTCCGCCAACGACCACCTCCCTATAGGTGTTTTTGGACACGCTGTCTCCCATTCGACTGCTTACTATACTAGGGGCTACCCGCTCCGTATGATATTCTCTCATATAACAAGAGAATGCAAGAAATATTCGTATTTTATGAATATAATCCATTTATTTTTCAATATCCATACGTTTTACTTAGTTTTTTGTACGGTATTGACAAAATCCTATGCATTTGCATAAGATTTATTTTGCCACAATTTATAGTACTAGTGCCGCCCTCACTAGGTATAAATATCTCATTTCGCTAGTAGTGTATGGGGAAATTCTACTAGCTATTCTCATAAATATGTCACTTATATGCCATATCTATACAATTCATGCACTTTTATATGTATATTTGCTATATTATACATTATTATGCCTTATAGGTATTATACCTATAAGCCACATCCATACGATTGCTTAATATAAATATATGTATAATTTTTTATACATATTTTTTTTTTATTTTTGTATGGTTTTTTATTCATATCCATATACTGTATTCAATTTTATATGGATATGATTGGCGTTTTATATAGTATTGACAAAATCATAAGTTTGACCAATACGAGGAGAGGTCCGCCAACGACCACCTCCCTATAGGTGTTTTTGGACACGCTGTCTCCCATTCGACTGCTTACTATACTAGGGGCTACCCGCTCCGTATGATATTCTCTCATATAACAAGAGAATGCAAGAAATATTCGTATTTTATGAATATAATCCATTTATTTTTCAATATCCATACGTTTTACTTAGTTTTTTGTACGGTATTGACAAAATCCTATGCATTTGCATAAGATTTATTTTGCCACAATTTATAGTACTAGTGCCGCCCTCACTAGGTATAAATATCTCATTTCGCTAGTAGTGTATGGGCAAATTCTACTAGCTATTCTCATAAATATGTCACTTATATGCCATATCTATACAATTCATGCACTTTTATATGTATATTTGCTATATTATACATTATTATGCCTTATAGGTATTATACCTATAAGCCACATCCATACGATTGCTTAATATAAATATATGTATAATTTTTTATACATATTTTTTTTTATTTATGTATGGTTTTTTATTCATATCCATATACTGTATTCACTTTTATATGGATATGATTGGCGTTTTATATAGTATTGACAAAATCATAAGTTTGACCAATACGAGGAGAGGTCCGCCAACGACCACCTCCCTATAGGTGTTTTTGGACACGCTGTCTCCCATTCGACTGCTTACTATACTAGGGGCTACCCGCTCCGTATGATATTCTCTCATATAACAAGAGAATGCAAGAAATATTCGTATTTTATGAATATAATCCATTTATTTTTCAATATCCATACGTTTTACTTAGTTTTTTGTACGGTATTGACAAAATCCTATGCATTTGCATAAGATTTATTTTGCCACAATTTATAGTACTAGTGCCGCCCTCACTAGGTATAAATATCTCATTTCGCTAGTAGTGTATGGGCAAATTCTACTAGCTATTCTCATAAATATGTCACTTATATGCCATATCTATACAATTCATGCACTTTTATATGTATATTTGCTATATTATACATTATTATGCCTTATAGGTATTATACCTATAAGCCACATCCATACGATTGCTTAATATAAATATATGTATAATTTTTTATACATATTTTTTTTTATTTATGTATGGTTTTTTATTCATATCCATATACTGTATTCACTTTTATATGGATATGATTGGCGTTTTATATAGTATTGACAAAATCATAAGTTTGACCAATACGAGGAGAGGTCCGCCAACGACCACCTCCCTATAGGTGTTTTTGGACACGCTGTCTCCCATTCGACTGCTTACTATACTAGGGGCTGCCCGCTCCGTATGATATTCTCTCGTATAACAAGAGAATGCAAGAAATATTCGTATTTTATGAATATAATCCATTTATTTTTCAATATCCATACGTTTTACTTAGTTTTTTGTACGGTATTGACAAAATCCTATGCATTTGCATAAGATTTATTTTGCCACAATTTATAGTACTAGTGCCGCCCTCACTAGGTATAAATATCTCATTTCGCTAGTAGTGTATGGGCAAATTCTACTAGCTATTCTCATAAATGCCTTCTTTATGCCATATCTATACAATTTATGCACTTTTATATGTATATTTGCTAATATTATACATTATTATGCCTTATAGGTATTATACCTATAAGCCATATACATACGATTTCATTTTTTTATTTATATATGGTTTTGTATTTATAACCATATACCGTATTTACTTTTATAAGGATATGATTGGCGTTTTATATAGTATTGACAAAATTATAAGTTTGACAAACACTTTTTTAAGTCTTTTAGTTAAAATTGTCATTTTTAATTGACTATCTAAACACTAGATATATTTGCACATGGAGCAAAGAGTATAAAAATTGGTCGCGTCACTAATAATATCGCGATACATTTTTACTACCATCAAAATACCACATACGTTTATATGTCCTCTTTATTTAATTTGGTTTCTAAACCTCAGGAATAGTTTTAATTATATGTGCGCTCTAAGTTGAATGAATTTCTTGAATCTCTTTACTTGAATTTCTAAGACTTAAAAATATTTATAAATAGATGTCCTATTGCATAATATTTTTTTATCGCTTCACTTATAAAATAACGATCCTGCCTTTCTACCTTTGAATAAACATTCATATAAACATGGAGAAAAAAACGTTCGCGTCACTAACAGTATGTGACGATAAAATTTTGCTAACATTAAAAGGAACATATTTTTATATGTCAACTCTTAGTTGAATTGGTCTATTGCTTAAGATTCTAGACCTTAGGAATATTTTTATATTATATGTTTGCCAATCTTCGCGTCACTAAAAAGATGACGATTCATATTGTTATTATTAGATGGTCGAGTTGTACTTATATTGATATGTTAATCAAATTGGTCTCTTACTTGAAAATCTAGACCTTAGGAATATTTTTATATTATATGTTTGCCAATCTTCGCGTCACTAATAAGATGACGATTCATATTATTATTAGATGGTCGAGTTGTACTTATATTGATATGTTAATCAAATTGGTCTCTTACTTGAAAATCTAGACCTTAGGAATATTTTTATATTATATGTTTGCCAATCTTCGCGTCACTAATAAGATGACGATTCATATTATTATTAGATGGTCGAGTTGTACTTATATTGATATGTTAATCAAATTGGTCTCTTACTTGAAAATCTAGACCTTAGGAATATTTTTATATTATATGTTTGCCAATCTTCGCGTCACTAATAAGATGACGATTCATATTGTTATTATTAGATGGTCGAGTTGTACTTATATTGATATGTTAATCAAATTGGTCTCTTACTTGAAAATCTAGACCTTAGGAATATTTTTATATTATATGTTTGCCAATCTTCGCGTCACTAATAAGATGACGATTCATATTGTTATTATTAGATGGTCGAGTTGTACTTATATTGATATGTTAATCAAATTGGTCTCTTACTTGAAAATCTAGACCTTAGGAATATTTTTATATTATATGTTTGCCAATCTTCGCGTCACTAATAAGATGACGATTCATATTGTTATTATTAGATGGTCGAGTTGTACTTATATTGATATGTTAATCAAATTGGTCTCTTACTTGAAAATCTAGACCTTAGGAATGTAATATATAAAGGATTAAAAATTCGCCACAAAGCCAAGCAAACAATCAATGCATACAAATAGATTGTTGGTTGAACTTTATATAAGAAGTTCAACACAACAAATAAATTATGCAATTTTATTATCGAATCATCAAGCAAAGGATAAGCTTCAGTGGATCGCAGTATGGCAGCTGCTCAACCACTTACAACACCTTGCCTGTTACAAAAGTCGTTTACAATTGATTCTAGGCTTTGTCATTGTATTAAATAATGCTTTTATATGTAACTAGCGCGGCATCAGGTGATCAAAGATCCTCCCAATTTACTATGTTACAAATTACATTGGCATCACATCCATTGTCGTTTAAAAAGTAAATTATAAACTTTAAATGGTTTAGAAGCCATACAATGCAAATTGCCCCTTATTTATCATTGCAGTCCAGCACGGATACGACCTTAGAGGCGTTCAGGCATAATCCAACGGACGTAGCGTCATACCACTGTTCGCTCGAACAAGTATTGTGCCATTGGTCCGTACCTGCGGTTCCTCTCGTACTACGCAGGAATGCTGTCGCAACAACGTTTTGTCATTAGTAGGGTAAAACTAACCTGTCTCACGACGGTCTAAACCCAGCTCACGTTCCCTTGCATGGGTGAACAATCCAACGCTTGGTGAATTTTGCTTCACAATGATAGGAAGAGCCGACATCGAAGGATCAAAAAGCGACGTCGCTATGAACGCTTGGCCGCCACAAGCCAGTTATCCCTATGGTAACTTTTCTGACACCTCTTGTTAAAAACTCTTTAAACCAAAAGGATCGATAGGCCGAGCTTTTGCTGTCCCTGTGTGTACTGAACACCGAGATCAAGTCAGCATTTGCCCTTTTGCTCTATGTGTGGTTTCTGTCCGCACTGAGCTGGCCTTGGGACACCTCCGTTATTATTTGAGAGATGTACCGCCCCAGTCAAACTCCCTACCTGGCAATGTCCTTGAATTGGATCATACCTGAGTAATTGGAGTTATACCAAATTTTCAAATCAAAAATACATAAATGCACCGTTTTATTAAAGAATTTGTTTGCGATTATATAACAAACTCGTGATACTTTGATCAAGAAGCTTGCATCAAAACCCAATACCATAAGATATAATAAATATATCCGTATAATGGCTAGGAAATGATACACGTTCCATTTAATCAAGTAAGTAAGGAAACAATAAGAGTAGTGGTATTTCATTGGCGATACCAAACCGAGGTCTAATATCTCCCACTTATTCTACACCTCTTATGTCTCCTTACACTGCCAGATTAGAGTCAAGCTCAAAAGGGTCTTCTTTCCCCGCTAATTATTCCAAGCCCGTTCCCTTGGCTGTGGTTTCGCTAGATAGTAGATAGGGACAGGTGTGTCTCGGATCCCTCCGAACTTATTTAACGTGACGTGTTCCGCACTGAAGGGATTACAGCCACGGCATTCTAATATACCCACAAGGGAGTATATAATGCAAGGGTCTGGGTTAAGCGCCAAACCAACGCCCTGGACTAGAAGCTATAGCTATGTACATAGCAACCACCCCAGTAGCAATTTAAGTACTTGCTTGTCGGGCAAGCACTCCCCCTTGCATAGGGGCGAGATCTATCTAAAATCTCTACTGTTCTTTGGGTCGCAGCACCCGAGTTGTATTAACGCAACATCCACGTCGAGCCCGGGGACTCTACCCGCGATATAGGTGTCAACCACAGCCACCACGAAACTCCCACTAGGGGGCCGACCTCAATGAGTAGCCTTGGAGAACCACTCAACCCGTGGCACCGAAATTTCAGGCTCGGTGGGCCTCACCCCTTCAGCTCCGACAAGCTCGGATGGGGCAACCATGTCATATTAGTCGCCTCCTACGACAAGCAATGACAAGCTGTGGCAGTATTCTTCGCCGTTGCCACACGGCAAGGGGGTTTTGGGACTATTGTCCCGGCGCCTGCGGTTCATCCCTCGTCGCTTCCATCCTACGCCTCGAGAAGGCAGCATCAGCAAAAGCTCCTAGGAGACGCATCCGTTCTGGGGTCTCGACTACTCCTGCGACGTTCCATCGTTCTTGGACTCGAACAATGCCAAGGGCATCCAAGTCACGCAAATCGCTATAGAGGCGGCACTCACATAGTACGTGAAGCCAGTCCTCACTCTCCTCTCCACATGAGCATGCGGTTGTGGTGCTGAGGGTTCTACCATGGAGGAAAGCGTTGAACGACCCGTGTCCTGTCAGCAAGAATCCGGCTCTTAAGGTGAAGACAAAGTCCTTCCTCTTGTAGACGAACGCTGCCTCTGGGAAAAACTGGCGAGTCACAAAACCGTGAGCCGCTTGGTCCCATCTGAGTTGCCACTCATTTAGCAGACATTCGTCTAGCAGAGCCATCTTGGATTTCCAGTCCAACACAGACAAGTCCTGTCCATAGAGCCAGTCGCTCTCGTCCAGGGGAACGTGCTTTCTGAGCTTAAACTTCACTGCCATCCTGTGAGCATCTAAATCCATTGGAGGAGCACCAGCAAGCACCTGCAGTGCCACCGTGGACACTGTGCGGCATACCGGTAGGCATCCTAATAGGATGGTCCTCTGGCACGAGGTGAGGAGTCTTAAGGACTTGCCCTTGCTCGCCGCCTTGTACCAGACCGAGGCACCGAAGAGTGCACAGGGGACCATGAGTCCGCTGTATATCGTCCTCTTAGCACGGGAGCTGAGCCCCCAATCGACTCGGAGCACCCGTGCTAGCCCTCCGGCAACTCCAGCCAGCCGATCTCTGAGAGCAGAGATATGCGGGAGAAAGCTCATCCGCTCGCCGACTAAGATGCCAAGGTACCGGCATTTGGTGACGTATGGCAGGCTTGCTCCAGCAAACCGTACCGTCGGTCTCCTAGTGTCTGAAAGATTCCCTTTCAGCAACATGATTGCCGTCTTGCTGGTTGACACACTCACTCCAACCTCAGCTCCCCAGGCTCCCACGATGTCCATCAACTGCTCACCCTTTCGCTCCAGATCGGCACGGGAATTCCCATCGACGAAAAGTAGCAAGTCATCTGCAAACGCGCTCAGAGCACAATGTGGCTCCAGGCGCTGAAGCAGCACATCCATCAGTAGGTTCCAAATAAATGGACCACTGACGGACCCTTGCGGGCAGCCCCGTGTAACCGACACTGTGGCCGCTTCGTAACTGCTGATGATACTGGCACTTCGACCGGAGAAATAACTTTTCCACAAGTCTATCTCTCGACAGCCGACGTCGATAAGCCGATCCAGCACCGCGTTCCACTCAACATTGTCGAAGGCACCCTTGAAATCAACAAAGATTCCCAGCACCCTCCTCTCGCGGCTGGTGGAAACGGTGTTTTTAGCGTGCATCCACGCATCCTCAACGCAGCGTCCAGGCCGAAATCCAAATTGCCATCTGCAGCCATCCGGTAGCACATCCTTCAGTCGATTCACCATGATCCCTTCCAGCACCTTTCCGAACACTGGCAAAAGGCATATGCCACGATAAGAGGCAGGATCGCTCCTGTCCTTATCTGGCCCCTTTACCAGCGGTATCACTCTCGGGTGTTTCCACTCGGCAGGAAAATATCCTTCCGAGAGGCATCGAGAGTACAACTTCGTCAGGTGCTGAGGGATAGCACGCCATACCTCCTTGACGATCCCACCCGTGATGCCGTCCATTCCCGGCGATCGCCGGCTTCTCAGCTTCGCGACGCTGGTTGCCACCTCGAAGGCTTCGAGGGTCGGTGGAGCAGCAGGAGTTATACCCTCACGCACTGTGGATTCCGCAACAGGGAAGAAGTTGCGGAGGAGTATATCTGCGCAGTCGTGCCATGTCGTAAGTAGCGCGCCGTTCGACCTAAGACATCCAAGATCGGTTGTCTTTTTCCGGCCTCGGCATATTCGGTAGGCGTGCCCCCATGGATCATCCTTGTGCCGTCCCACGAAGTCCCGCCAGTTTTGTTCCTTTGTCATCAGGATAAGCTTCTTATACTGGCCTGAGGCAAGCCTTAATCCAGCGGCAAGTCGCTCAACATCGCCGGTGCCACTCCGACGAGCTGCCTGCAGCCTGCGCCTCAGTCTCCTGACCTCTTGGCGCTTGGTACTCAGTTCAGGATTCCACCATATTACGTTTCCCCTTGCTGCAGGTATCCTGCGCCCTATTACCCTGTCGCACACTTCATGTACGATGGAGCGAAGGGCTGACACATGATCATCCAACGGCGATTCCTCCAGTTCCTCGAGACATTCAGCTACATCCCTTAGTTCTACTCTGAATCTTCGCCAACTTGCATTGGAGAGCCTCCATTGCGGTACCGGAGCTAGGCTCTCAACGGTACTGCTTGGATCTGGAGTAACCTCAACAGTGATGATGTTGTGGTCACTCAGCTCCCAGAAGTCAACTCTCCATTCGTATGTTGCCCACACACGCGCTGCTTCGTTGGTGAAGGTCACGTCGATATCACTTCTGGAGCGGTGATTATCGAACGTGAACACCTGGCTGGCCGTATTAAGCACACAGACACCGCTTGCGATGATCCACTCGTCCATGTGCTGTCCCCGTTCGCGATTCAGACGGTCTCCAGAGTTAGCTGGAGTTTTGCTGAACCACATCGGGGAAACCGCATTCGCATCAAGTCCGAGGATTGTCGGTGTCCTGCTGGCTAGCAGCAGAACCGTATCCAGGTAGTCAGTGTAGGGCTGCAGGGCAGCTGAGTACTGGCAGTATACGGAGGACAGAAAAATGGTGCCGTATTTTCCTGTGACACTCACGCACACTCCATAATCCGTCGTCAATGTCTCGATGGGCATGCAGATGGCAGACGGGTCGTCCACGATGATGGCAGCTTTCTTCCTTTTGTCAGCGAAGATTCTCATGCCTCCAGGGAGTCCAGTGAGACGCTTGCCTGCGTCCACATAGGGCTCCTGAATGAGTGCGAACAGGTGGCCAGCATCTCTCATCCGCTTTGCAATCTCGATGACAGCGCAACGGCCTCGACCACAATTCGCTTGGATGAAGCTGAACATGTTAATGTCTAGCTTGCACCCTGGCTAGCACAGCGCTATATATCGGGCATCCACCCGAGAGCATATAGTGCCCCGAGGGTAGCCCTTTATGGCGGCAGTTACGGCAGTCCACCGCATTTTTGCACTTCGCCGCGACGTGGTCGTTCTGTCCGCACTGGCGGCAGACCTGGTTTTCTCTAGCGTACCGACACTCGCTGACTTTGTGGTCAAAACCAAGGCATCGGTGGCACGCATAGGTGCGCACTTGAGAGCGGCAGCGGTAAGAGAACCACTTGATATACACCCTCCCGCTTTCGAGAACGGCCAACGCCTGATCATCTACTTCCAGCGTCACGTTTATAGTGGCGCTGTTAGCTGCTGACCAGGGCTTGGTCGCCAGGACTACCGCCTTCTGGAACTCCTTCAGCGACATCTCCTCGAAGTTTTTCTCTTTTAACTCCATCATGAACTCATCCGGCGTCACAGTGGTGTCCACATCCTGTACCGTCACCCTGGGTTTTGCGGCAGTGTTTTTGGACACCTTAAGGCCCACCTCAGCGAATTTTGCGGAGGCAACGATTTTCGACATCTCCGCCTGCGATGGCGTGCGAATAATCGCGCCGCCCCGCTTCAACTCTCGCACCTCATGCACTCTGACGCCCAAAGCAGGCGCTACCTCTTTGCGGACCTTGTCCGCAATTTGCCTCCCTGATAAGGCCGGATCATCACATGCAACGACTGCCGACCAGGTCTCCCGGATTTTCCGCGGTGCGGCTACAGGGGCATAGGGGGCGACAGGGGCAGCAGGTGAGGCGATAAGGTGCGCGCCTCTAGCAGCGGCGGCTGCGTATGAGACGGCCGAGGCAACCGGTGCCTGCTTCTTAAGGCGGTCCTCAAGCACTCCAATCCGTATAAGGAGGGCTGCAACAACCTCCTCGTAGCGGTTGGCTACGGACTGCACCTTCACATTTGTGGCCGGGTTGGCATAGGAGACCATGAACATCCTACCGATCTCCGATCGGATGTCCCCCATCTCGGCAGCGACGGCACCATTACCTCTCCACTCCCTATCCGAGAAGGATTTTAGAGGACTGGCTGGTGCAACGAAGGTCTTCTCGTGTTCAGCAGAGGATGCAGCAGCGGCGGGGGCTGCGGGAGCGGCAGGGGCTGCGGCAAGGGCAGCGACAGGGGCAGCGGCAGCGGCAGCAGCAGGGGCAGCGGCAGCGGCAGCGGCAGCGGCAGGGGCTGTCGCAGTGTCAGCGGCAGTTGCATCCAGTGCCATCAACTTGCACCTAGAGGCGTCCCTCAGCGGCGCTTTATTGCGCTTACCTCTGGGTCGTCCTCTGCCCCCACTGCTTCCCCTACTACTAGCACTCTCACTGCCAGAATCTCCAACATCCATTTTGGGTGGCGCCATCCGCCGGTTATCGGCAGTTCCAACCCAAAAGCTTTTCCACCAAGGACTTACCCCTTTATTATCAGCTGGTCGGAAAGCTCTATCAGCTGATCAGCTGATAAAAGTTTAGCGATGACACAAACCGCACAGCTGTTTTAGGCAAAATGTGCCTAAATAAGCCTAACGCCTCTCTCAAGAGAGCGCCTCTCTCGTGACACACGTGGCGCAATGGAAAATTTCCAATGGGAAAAACCCAATTTCACCCGGTTTCACCACTTTTACACAGGGAAAACACGCGCACTGGGTTCGCAGGCACAAAACACGAATTTTCGTGCTGTTTCTAGCTTCGTATCTGGTCTCTATCAGTCAATATTGGCTACACTCGCGGAGCGTACGGAAAACACGTCTGTTCGCACGAGCAATCTAACACCGACGAGTAGATAGGGACAGTAGGAATCTCGTTAATCCATTCATGCGCGTCACTAATTAGATGACGAGGCATTTGGCTACCTTAAGAGAGTCATAGTTACTCCCGCCGTTGACCCGCGCTTACTTGAATTTCTTCACTTTGACATTCAGAGCACTGGGCAGAAATCACATTGTGTCAACACCCGCTAGGGCCATCACAATGCTTTGTTTTAATTAGACAGTCGGATTCCCCAAGTCCGTGCCAGTTCTGAATTGATTGTTAATTGATAATCGTTATAATTAATAAGAACTAATTGGTTTAACCCAATTAGTATTCTTAAAAATTTTAGCAAGAAAGTTCCACAATTGGCTACGTAACTAAACTATCCGGGGAACAAGTAACTAACATAAATGCTAGAAACTCTATTTACCCAGAACGAGCACATAAACCATGTTATTGTTTCCCAATCAAGCCCGACTATCTCAATCTTCAGAGCCAATCCTTATCCCGAAGTTACGGATCTAATTTGCCGACTTCCCTTACCTACATTATTCTATCGACTAGAGACTCTTCACCTTGGAGACCAGCTGCGGATATTGGTACGGCCTGTTGAGAAGTTTGCGTGTCCCCACCATAAATTTTCAAGGTCCGAGGAGAAAATATCGACACAACAGTATATGTCATGCTCTTCTAGCCCATCTACCATATCTCTCTGCGAAAGACTTCCATGGTAGTACGGCTATAAAACAGAAAAGAAAACTCTTCCGATATCTCTCGACGGCTTCTTTATGGTCGTTCCTGTTGCCAGGATGAGCACGAGGCCCATATTTAATAACAAACGGATACTCAACAGGTTACGGAATTGGAACCGTATTCCCTTTCGTTCAAAATTATTCAAGTATATTAATTTAGCTAGATTTTATATAATATATATATTTGTTTGGCATTTGTATTTTACTTGAAAATTTTCGGCTTTCGCCTTGAACTTAGGACCGACTAACTCGTGATCAACCACTGTTCACACGAAACCCTTCTCCACTTCAGTCCTCCAAGGTCTCATTCGATTATTTGCTACTACCACCAAGATCTGTACCAATGGCAGCTCCATGCAGGCTTACGCCAAACACTTCTACGCATACCATTGTACCTTCCTACTCACTAAAGTTTCAAAATTTATATTACAAGTAATATAAATCATCTACTTTAGCGGTAATGTATAGGTATACAACTTAAGCGCCATCCATTTTAAGGGCTAGTTGCTTCGGCAGGTGAGTTGTTACACACTCCTTAGCGGATTTCGACTTCCATGATCACCGTCCTGCTGTTTTAAGCAACCAACGCCTTTCATGGTATCTGCATGAGTTGTTAATTTGGGCACCGTAACATTACGTTTGGTTCATCCCACAGCGCCAGTTCTGCTTACCAAAAGTGGCCCACTGGGCACATTATATCATAACCTTGAACTTCATATCAAGAAAGTTAAGGTTCTTACCCATTTAAAGTTTGAGAATAGGTTAAGATCGTTTCGACCCTAAGGCCTCTAATCATTCGCTTTACCAGATAAGATTATTTTATATAATATTAAAATGCACCAGCTATCCTGAGGGAAACTTCGGAAGGAACCAGCTACTAGATGGTTCGATTGGTCTTTCGCCCCTATACTCAATTCTGACAATCGATTTGCACGTCAGAACTGTTTCGGTCTTCCATCAGGGTTTCCCCTGACTTCAACCTGATCAAGTATAGTTCACCATCTTTCGGGTCACAGCATATATGCTCAAGGTACGTTCCAGTTAGAGGCATAAATAATATAAATATCATTATACATAACTATATAGAACGCCCCGGGATTGTGTTAATTAGCTATAAATAGTTAAAAAACTAATCCCATTATTAGTCAAGTTAATTACGCTATTAGGTTTATATCCCAATAACTTGCACATATGTTAGACTCCTTGGTCCGTGTTTCAAGACGGGTCCCGAAGGTATCCTGAATCTTTCGCATTGTTAATCCTACAAGTGCATATAATAAACACAAAAATCAATGATAATTATGCCATTATATAATTCCGAAAAATTAACGCACTGTATTCATATAAATCTATCAGCACTTTATCAAATTAATAACATTTATTCTGTGTTAAAATGCAAGCAAATTAATTTGAATAAACTATAAGTTATATTTTATGATAAATTTGGTATGCTAATAGATTACAATGTCCTTATATGGAAAAAATGCACACTATTATCATAATATTGTTTAAATATTACAATTCTAATGATGAATTTTCCATAACGGATATTCAGGTTCATCGGGCTTAACCTCTAAGCAGTTTCACGTACTGTTTAACTCTCTATTCAGAGTTCTTTTCAACTTTCCCTCACGGTACTTGTTTACTATCGGTCTCATGGTTATATTTAGTTTTAGATGGAGTTTACCACCCACTTAGTGCTGCACTATCAAGCAACACGACTCTTTGGAAACATCATCTAGTAATCATTAACGTTATACGGGCCTGGCACCCTCTATGGGTAAATGGCCTCATTTAAGAAGGACTTAAATCGTTAATTTCTCATACTAGAATATTGACGCTCCATACACTGCATCTCACATTTGCCATATAGACAAAGTGACTTAGTGCTGAACTGATTTCTTTTCGCTCGCCGCTACTAAGAAAATCCTTGTTAGTTTCTTTTCCTCCCCTAATTAATATGCTTAAATTCAGGGGGTAGTCCCATATGAGTTGAGGTTGTGTATAACTTTTATATGCAATTAATTCTTTATATATAATGATAAAACATTTTATTAAATTCGTTATATTAATAATATCTGTATATAAATGGCATTTGTTTGATTTAACGAATCAACGAAGAACAATAATATTGTCAACGGTTTTCTATTTTCTAATCATTAATAAGAGACAATTCTAGATAAATTTTTATGCTAGACATTTCTCAGTATCATTTGATTGAAAAAGAAAATATTTCTCTTCGTTTTTCACATTCAAATTATTTACTAATGTGAGATAATGTTTTTCATATATTTTTTAATATTATGAATAAAATAATTAAATTATTATTATCCAATAATATACCATATGCTTATAAAATTTCATTATAAAATTTGTATAAGCAACTTAATTAGCATAGTCTTACAACCCTCAACCATATGTAGTCCAAGCAGCACTATAAAATTAATTAAAGTACATAACAGCATGGACTGCGATATGCGTTCAAAATGTCGATGTTCATGTGTCCTGCAGTTCACACGATGACGCACAGTTTGCTGCGTTCTTCATCGACCCATGAGCCGAGTGATCCACCGCTTAGAGTTTTATAAATTGGTTTCTTAATTTTGTCAAATATGTTTTTATTGAAAGAAATTAAAAATACACCATTTTACTGGCATATATCAATTCCTTCAATAAATTTATTTTTATACCTAAAACGAATGCTGCGAAATGTCTTAGTTTTATATAACCAATATATATCAAAGTATTTCTTTTTAAATTGCATTTATTGTAAATAAATATATATATATATATATTAATACTTTTTTAGCGATATAAATTGAAATTTATATAAAACATTAACCTGTATAAAACCAGGTACAACATTGTACATTTTAGGTTGTTGCATTATCCAATGTATGCGCATAACTGAGATGAACAATACATATCGCAACGCGTGTATATTATGGTCCATATACACACAGTATTTTAATTGTGTTTATATACAATAATAATTTAATATTATTATTTTAATAATTCGATTTGCTTGTTCGAATTTTTATTTGTTTGTTTTGGCTGCTTATTATTTCTCTCATATGTATTAAATACAATATATAATTTTAATATTTGCATTATTTCGATTTGCTTGTTCGAAATTTCATTTGATCTATATTAGATCATATACATTTTGGCAATTCATATTTTATTTGTATTACTATAATGTATTTATTATAATATAAACAAATATTTTATTAACGGTAAGGATATACAATAATAATTTAATATTATTATTTTAATAATTCGATTTGCTTGTTCGAATTTTTATTTGTTTGCTTTGGCTGCTTATTATTTCTCTCATATGTATTAAATACAATATATAATTTTAATATTTGCATTATTTCGATTTGCTTGTTCGAAATTTTATTTGATCTATATTAGATCTCATATACATTTTGGCAATTCATATTTTATTTGTATTATTATAATGTATTTATTATAATATAAACAAATATTTTATTAACGGTAAGGATATACAATAATAATTTAATATTATTATTTTAATAATTCGATTTGCTTGTTCGAATTTTTATTTGTTTGCTTTGGCTGCTTATTATTTCTCTCATATGTATTAAATACAATATATAATTTTAATATTTGCATTATTTCGATTTGCTTGTTCGAAATTTTATTTGATCTATATTAGATCTCATATACATTTTGGCAATTCATATTTTATTTGTATTATTATAATGTATTTATTATAATATAAACAAATATTTTATTAACGGTAAGGATATACAATAATAATTTAATATTATTATTTTAATAATTCGATTTGCTTGTTCGAATTTTTATTTGTTTGCTTTGGCTGCTTATTAATTTCTCTCATATGTATTAAATACAATATATAATTTTAATATTTGCATTATTTCGATTTGCTTGTTCGAAATTTCATTTGATCTATAATAGATCTCATATACATTTTGGCAATTCATATTTTATTTGTAATACTATAATGTATTTATTATAATATAAACAAATATTTTATTAACGGTAAGGATATTAAAACATTAATGATCCTTCCGCAGGTTCACCTACGGAAACCTTGTTACGACTTTTACTTCCTCTAAATAATCAAGTTCGGTCAACTTTTGCGAAACAACCGTAACACGCAAGGCGTCACAGTGATCACGTCCGGAGACCTCACTAAATAATTCAATCGGTAGTAGCGACGGGCGGTGTGTACAAAGGGCAGGGACGTAATCAATGCGAGTTAATGACTCACACTTACTGGGAATTCCAAGTTCATGTGAACAGTTTCAGTTCACAATCCCAAGCATGAAAGTGGTTCAGCGGTTTACCCGGACCTCTCGGTCTAGGAAATACACGTTGATACTTTCATTGTAGCGCGCGTGCAGCCCAGGACATCTAAGGGCATCACAGACCTGTTATTGCTCAATCTCATTATTGCTAGACGCAATTTGTCCATTTAAGAAGCTAGTGTCCTTATAATGGGACAAACCAACAGGTACGGCTCCACTTATATAAACACATTCAAACACAATAAACATTTTACTGCCACCATGAATGAAGGCTATATAAGCTTCAACACCATAATCCTGAAGATATCTATTTAATATATTTGAGTCTCGTTCGTTATCGGAATTAACCAGACAAATCACTCCACGAACTAAGAACGGCCATGCACCACCACCCATAGATTCGAGAAAGAGCTATCAATCTGTCTTACACACTTATGTTCGGACCTGGTAAGTTTTCCCGTGTTGAGTCAAATTAAGCCGCAGGCTCCACTCCTGGTGGTGCCCTTCCGTCAATTCCTTTAAGTTTCAGCTTTGCAACCATACTTCCCCCGGAGCCCAAAAGCTTTGGTTTCCCGGGAAGCGACTGAGAGAGCCATAAAAGTAGCTACACCCAATTGCTAGCTGGCATCGTTTATGGTTAGAACTAGGGCGGTATCTGATCGCCTTCGAACCTCTAACTTTCGTTCTTGATTAATGAAAACATCTTTGGCAAATGCTTTCGCTTAAGTTAGTCTTACGACGGTCCAAGAATTTCACCTCTCGCGTCGTAATACTAATGCCCCCAAACTGCTTCTATTAATCATTACCTCTTGATCTGAAAACCAATGAAAGCAGAACAGAGGTCTTATTTCATTATCCCATGCACAGAATATTCAGGCATTTGAAGCCTGCTTTAAGCACTCTAATTTGTTCAAAGTAATTGTACCGGCCCACAATAACACTCGTTTAAGAGCACTAATGCAGGTTTTTAAATAGGAGGAACATATGAAAAAATACAAGTATCTAAGCACATGTAAGAACTCCACCGGTAATACGCTTACATACATAAAGGTATAGTACTAACCACAATTGTAAGTTGTACTACCCGTATGAAGCACAAGTTCAACTACGAACGTTTTAACCGCAACAACTTTAATATACGCTATTGGAGCTGGAATTACCGCGGCTGCTGGCACCAGACTTGCCCTCCAATTGGTCCTTGTTAAAGGATTTAAAGTGTACTCATTCCAATTACAGGGCCTCGGATATGAGTCCTGTATTGTTATTTTTCGTCACTACCTCCCCGAGCTGGGAGTGGGTAATTTACGCGCCTGCTGCCTTCCTTAGATGTGGTAGCCGTTTCTCAGGCTCCCTCTCCGGAATCGAACCCTGATTCCCCGTTACCCGTTGCAACCATGGTAGTCCTAGATACTACCATCAAAAGTTGATAGGGCAGACATTTGAAAGATCTGTCGTCGGTACAAGACCATACGATCTGCATGTTATCTAGAGTTCAACCAATATAACGATCTTGCGATCGCTTGGTTTTAGCCTAATAAAAGCACATGTTCCATAAGGTTCATGTTTTAATTGCATGTATTAGCTCTAGAATTACCACAGTTATCCAAGTAACTGTTAACGATCTAAGGAACCATAACTGATATAATGAGCCTTTTGCGGTTTCACTTTTAATTCGTGTGTACTTAGACATGCATGGCTTAATCTTTGAGACAAGCATATAACTACTGGCAGGATCAACCAGAATAATGTTTTTATTCATATTTCATTCATATTTTTTGAATAGAAATTAGCAATATATATGTTGTTATAGATTTTATTTCTATCGAATACGGCCATTTTTATATAGCATTCGTATACGTTTGTTTTCCAATTTATACTTGTTTCGCCACTAATAATAACAAGTTTTTATTGATGTCAAAAAGAATCATATTCTTTATAAACACAATATTTATTTTTCATATATTTTCTTTATATATGCACATTTCATTCTAAAATATCATTTTTGTTCGACATACATAATATATTGTATCCACACATGTACAATTTTTGTTTAACCAATATAAGATATTGAGTTAATCATTTGTATTTTGACGATAAATTTAAAATTTATCTATATATATCCATATAAGTCTCTGGTAATATATAAAATAGAACCGAGTGTATATATATAATTATTACTACTATATTTATTTCTTAAATAATATATACTTATATATTATTTATATATATACTCTTTATTATATATTATATAATTTCTTAAATAACTCTCTTAATAGCTATTTTTTATTATCAACAATATAAGTTGATATTAATATTGAAAATGTATTCATAATTACATTTTTATATTTCTTTGGTAGACTTTTATGTACTATTATTATTTAATAATACACATATAATATAAATCATGTTAGCCTACCTCCTAAAATTAACGATAAAATTCGGAAACAATTTGTTATTCTATGTACAATAGAAACTTGGCCTTTGTTTCAACGTTATTATCTTTGGGCTTAAAATATTAACCGCGGAGCCAAGTCTCGTATTCAAATAAATGAATAAAGAAACAAATTTGACGGATAATATCTTCTCTACTGACATATGTCAATAGCAGACGGCCGGCCCATTGACCATCCTATAGTAGTTTTTGGACACGCTGTCTCCCATTCGGGTATATTCAATTTACTTTGCCACTCACCCATATAGTGTTCTCTTATATAATAAGACAACGCACTTTTATATTCATTATATGGATATATTGCCTTCCTCATATTTGCCACACCACCTATAGTAGTTTTTGGACACGCTGTCTCCCATTCGGGTATATTCAATTTACTTTGCCACTCACCCATATAGTGTTCTCTTATATAATAAGAAAACGCACTTTTATTTTCATTATATGGATATATTGCCTTCCTCATATTTGCCACACCACCTATAGTAGTTTTTGGACACGCTGTCTCCCATTCGGGTATATTCAATTTACTTTGCCACTCACCCATATAGTGTTCTCTTATATAATAAGAAAACGCACTTTTATTTTCATTATATGGATATATTGCCTTCCTCATATTTGCCACACCACCTATAGTAGTTTTTGGACACGCTGTCTCCCATTCGGGTATATTCAATTCTCTTTGCCACTCACCCTTATAGTATTCTCTTATTTAATAAGAATACTAAAATACTTCTCATATTATAGATGTAATCTATTAACTTCTCAATATCCATACGGTTTATGTATGGTATTGACAAAATCCTATGCATTTGCATAAGATTTATTTTGCCACAATTTATAGTACTAGTGCCGCCCTCACTAGGTATAAATATCTCATTTCGCTAGTAGTGTATGGGCAAATTCTACTAGCTATTCTCATAAATATGTCACTTATATGCCATATCTATACAATTCATGCACTTTTATATGTATATTTGCTATATTATACATTATTATGCCTTATAGGTATTATACCTATAAGCCACATCCATACGATTGCTTAATATAAATATATGTATAATTTTTTATACATATTTTTTTTTTATTTATGTATGGTTTTTTATTCATATCCATATACTGTATTCACTTTTATATGGATATGATTGGCGTTTTATATAGTATTGACAAAATCATAAGTTTGACCAATACGAGGAGAGGTCCGCCAACGACCACCTCCCTATAGGTGTTTTTGGACACGCTGTCTCCCATTCGACTGCTTACTATACTAGGGGCTACCCGCTCCGTATGATATTCTCTCATATAACAAGAGAATGCAAGAAATATTCGTATTTTATGAATATAATCCATTTATTTTTCAATATAAGCCACATCCATACGATTGCTTAATATAAATATATGTATAATTTTTTATACATATTTTTTTTTTATTTATGTATGGTTTTTTATTCATATCCATATACTGTATTCACTTTTATATGGATATGATTGGCGTTTTATATAGTATTGACAAAATCATAAGTTTGACCAATACGAGGAGAGGTCCGCCAACGACCACCTCCCTATAGGTGTTTTTGGACACGCTGTCTCCCATTCGACTGCTTACTATACTAGGGGCTACCCGCTCCGTATGATATTCTCTCATATAACAAGAGAATGCAAGAAATATTCGTATTTTATGAATATAATCCATTTATTTTTCAATATCCATACGTTTTACTTAGTTTTTTGTACGGTATTGACAAAATCCTATGCATTTGCATAAGATTTATTTTGCCACAATTTATAGTACTAGTGCCGCCCTCACTAGGTATAAATATCTCATTTCGCTAGTAGTGTATGGGCAAATTCTACTAGCTATTCTCATAAATATGTCACTTATATGCCATATCTATACAATTCATGCACTTTTATATGTATATTTGCTATATTATACATTATTATGCCTTATAGGTATTATACCTATAAGCCACATCCATACGATTGCTTAATATAAATATATGTATAATTTTTTATACATATTTTTTTTTATTTATGTATGGTTTTTTATTCATATCCATATACTGTATTCACTTTTATATGGATATGCTTGGCGTTTTATATAGTATTGACAAAATCATAAGTTTGACCAATACGAGGAGAGGTCCGCCAACGACCACCTCCCTATAGGTGTTTTTGGACACGCTGTCTCCCATTCGACTGCTTACTATACTAGGGGCTACCCGCTCCGTATGATATTCTCTCATATAACAAGAGAATGCAAGAAATATTCGTATTTTATGAATATAATCCATTTATTTTTCAATATCCATACGTTTTACTTAGTTTTTTGTACGGTATTGACAAAATCCTATGCATTTGCATAAGATTTATTTTGCCACAATTTATAGTACTAGTGCCGCCCTCACTAGGTATAAATATCTCATTTCGCTAGTAGTGTATGGGGAAATTCTACTAGCTATTCTCATAAATATGTCACTTATATGCCATATCTATACAATTCATGCACTTTTATATGTATATTTGCTATATTATACATTATTATGCCTTATAGGTATTATACCTATAAGCCACATCCATACGATTGCTTAATATAAATATATGTATAATTTTTTATACATATTTTTTTTTTATTTTTGTATGGTTTTTTATTCATATCCATATACTGTATTCAATTTTATATGGATATGATTGGCGTTTTATATAGTATTGACAAAATCATAAGTTTGACCAATACGAGGAGAGGTCCGCCAACGACCACCTCCCTATAGGTGTTTTTGGACACGCTGTCTCCCATTCGACTGCTTACTATACTAGGGGCTACCCGCTCCGTATGATATTCTCTCATATAACAAGAGAATGCAAGAAATATTCGTATTTTATGAATATAATCCATTTATTTTTCAATATCCATACGTTTTACTTAGTTTTTTGTACGGTATTGACAAAATCCTATGCATTTGCATAAGATTTATTTTGCCACAATTTATAGTACTAGTGCCGCCCTCACTAGGTATAAATATCTCATTTCGCTAGTAGTGTATGGGCAAATTCTACTAGCTATTCTCATAAATATGTCACTTATATGCCATATCTATACAATTCATGCACTTTTATATGTATATTTGCTATATTATACATTATTATGCCTTATAGGTATTATACCTATAAGCCACATCCATACGATTGCTTAATATAAATATATGTATAATTTTTTATACATATTTTTTTTTATTTATGTATGGTTTTTTATTCATATCCATATACTGTATTCACTTTTATATGGATATGATTGGCGTTTTATATAGTATTGACAAAATCATAAGTTTGACCAATACGAGGAGAGGTCCGCCAACGACCACCTCCCTATAGGTGTTTTTGGACACGCTGTCTCCCATTCGACTGCTTACTATACTAGGGGCTACCCGCTCCGTATGATATTCTCTCATATAACAAGAGAATGCAAGAAATATTCGTATTTTATGAATATAATCCATTTATTTTTCAATATCCATACGTTTTACTTAGTTTTTTGTACGGTATTGACAAAATCCTATGCATTTGCATAAGATTTATTTTGCCACAATTTATAGTACTAGTGCCGCCCTCACTAGGTATAAATATCTCATTTCGCTAGTAGTGTATGGGCAAATTCTACTAGCTATTCTCATAAATATGTCACTTATATGCCATATCTATACAATTCATGCACTTTTATATGTATATTTGCTATATTATACATTATTATGCCTTATAGGTATTATACCTATAAGCCACATCCATACGATTGCTTAATATAAATATATGTATAATTTTTTATACATATTTTTTTTTTATTTATGTATGGTTTTTTATTCATATCCATATACTGTATTCACTTTTATATGGATATGATTGGCGTTTTATATAGTATTGACAAAATCATAAGTTTGACCAATACGAGGAGAGGTCCGCCAACGACCACCTCCCTATAGGTGTTTTTGGACACGCTGTCTCCCATTCGACTGCTTACTATACTAGGGGCTACCCGCTCCGTATGATATTCTCTCATATAACAAGAGAATGCAAGAAATATTCGTATTTTATGAATATAATCCATTTATTTTTCAATATCCATACGTTTTACTTAGTTTTTTGTACGGTATTGACAAAATCCTATGCATTTGCATAAGATTTATTTTGCCACAATTTATAGTACTAGTGCCGCCCTCACTAGGTATAAATATCTCATTTCGCTAGTAGTGTATGGGCAAATTCTACTAGCTATTCTCATAAATGCCTTCTTTATGCCATATCTATACAATTTATGCACTTTTATATGTATATTTGCTAATATTATACATTATTATGCCTTATAGGTATTATACCTATAAGCCATATACATACGATTTCATTTTTTTATTTATATATGGTTTTGTATTTATAACCATATACCGTATTTACTTTTATAAGGATATGATTGGCGTTTTATATAGTATTGACAAAATTATAAGTTTGACAAACACTTTTTTAAGTCTTTTAGTTAAAATTGTCATTTTTAATTGACTATCTAAACACTAGATATATTTGCACATGGAGCAAAGAGTATAAAAATTGGTCGCGTCACTAATAATATCGCGATACATTTTTACTACCATCAAAATACCACATACGTTTATATGTCCTCTTTATTTAATTTGGTTTCTAAACCTCAGGAATAGTTTTAATTATATGTGCGCTCTAAGTTGAATGAATTTCTTGAATCTCTTTACTTGAATTTCTAAGACTTAAAAATATTTATAAATAGATGTCCTATTGCATAATATTTTTTTATCGCTTCACTTATAAAATAACGATCCTGCCTTTCTACCTTTGAATAAACATTCATATAAACATGGAGAAAAAAACGTTCGCGTCACTAACAGTATGTGACGATAAAATTTTGCTAACATTAAAAGGAACATATTTTTATATGTCAACTCTTAGTTGAATTGGTCTATTGCTTAAGATTCTAGACCTTAGGAATATTTTTATATTATATGTTTGCCAATCTTCGCGTCACTAAAAAGATGACGATTCATATTGTTATTATTAGATGGTCGAGTTGTACTTATATTGATATGTTAATCAAATTGGTCTCTTACTTGAAAATCTAGACCTTAGGAATATTTTTATATTATATGTTTGCCAATCTTCGCGTCACTAATAAGATGACGATTCATATTATTATTAGATGGTCGAGTTGTACTTATATTGATATGTTAATCAAATTGGTCTCTTACTTGAAAATCTAGACCTTAGGAATATTTTTATATTATATGTTTGCCAATCTTCGCGTCACTAATAAGATGACGATTCATATTATTATTAGATGGTCGAGTTGTACTTATATTGATATGTTAATCAAATTGGTCTCTTACTTGAAAATCTAGACCTTAGGAATATTTTTATATTATATGTTTGCCAATCTTCGCGTCACTAATAAGATGACGATTCATATTGTTATTATTAGATGGTCGAGTTGTACTTATATTGATATGTTAATCAAATTGGTCTCTTACTTGAAAATCTAGACCTTAGGAATATTTTTATATTATATGTTTGCCAATCTTCGCGTCACTAATAAGATGACGATTCATATTGTTATTATTAGATGGTCGAGTTGTACTTATATTGATATGTTAATCAAATTGGTCTCTTACTTGAAAATCTAGACCTTAGGAATATTTTTATATTATATGTTTGCCAATCTTCGCGTCACTAATAAGATGACGATTCATATTGTTATTATTAGATGGTCGAGTTGTACTTATATTGATATGTTAATCAAATTGGTCTCTTACTTGAAAATCTAGACCTTAGGAATGTAATATATAAAGGATTAAAAATTCGCCACAAAGCCAAGCAAACAATCAATGCATACAAATAGATTGTTGGTTGAACTTTATATAAGAAGTTCAACACAACAAATAAATTATGCAATTTTATTATCGAATCATCAAGCAAAGGATAAGCTTCAGTGGATCGCAGTATGGCAGCTGCTCAACCACTTACAACACCTTGCCTGTTACAAAAGTCGTTTACAATTGATTCTAGGCTTTGTCATTGTATTAAATAATGCTTTTATATGTAACTAGCGCGGCATCAGGTGATCAAAGATCCTCCCAATTTACTATGTTACAAATTACATTGGCATCACATCCATTGTCGTTTAAAAAGTAAATTATAAACTTTAAATGGTTTAGAAGCCATACAATGCAAATTGCCCCTTATTTATCATTGCAGTCCAGCACGGATACGACCTTAGAGGCGTTCAGGCATAATCCAACGGACGTAGCGTCATACCACTGTTCGCTCGAACAAGTATTGTGCCATTGGTCCGTACCTGCGGTTCCTCTCGTACTACGCAGGAATGCTGTCGCAACAACGTTTTGTCATTAGTAGGGTAAAACTAACCTGTCTCACGACGGTCTAAACCCAGCTCACGTTCCCTTGCATGGGTGAACAATCCAACGCTTGGTGAATTTTGCTTCACAATGATAGGAAGAGCCGACATCGAAGGATCAAAAAGCGACGTCGCTATGAACGCTTGGCCGCCACAAGCCAGTTATCCCTATGGTAACTTTTCTGACACCTCTTGTTAAAAACTCTTTAAACCAAAAGGATCGATAGGCCGAGCTTTTGCTGTCCCTGTGTGTACTGAACACCGAGATCAAGTCAGCATTTGCCCTTTTGCTCTATGTGTGGTTTCTGTCCGCACTGAGCTGGCCTTGGGACACCTCCGTTATTATTTGAGAGATGTACCGCCCCAGTCAAACTCCCTACCTGGCAATGTCCTTGAATTGGATCATACCTGAGTAATTGGAGTTATACCAAATTTTCAAATCAAAAATACATAAATGCACCGTTTTATTAAAGAATTTGTTTGCGATTATATAACAAACTCGTGATACTTTGATCAAGAAGCTTGCATCAAAACCCAATACCATAAGATATAATAAATATATCCGTATAATGGCTAGGAAATGATACACGTTCCATTTAATCAAGTAAGTAAGGAAACAATAAGAGTAGTGGTATTTCATTGGCGATACCAAACCGAGGTCTAATATCTCCCACTTATTCTACACCTCTTATGTCTCCTTACACTGCCAGATTAGAGTCAAGCTCAAAAGGGTCTTCTTTCCCCGCTAATTATTCCAAGCCCGTTCCCTTGGCTGTGGTTTCGCTAGATAGTAGATAGGGACAGTAGGAATCTCGTTAATCCATTCATGCGCGTCACTAATTAGATGACGAGGCATTTGGCTACCTTAAGAGAGTCATAGTTACTCCCGCCGTTGACCCGCGCTTACTTGAATTTCTTCACTTTGACATTCAGAGCACTGGGCAGAAATCACATTGTGTCAACACCCGCTAGGGCCATCACAATGCTTTGTTTTAATTAGACAGTCGGATTCCCCAAGTCCGTGCCAGTTCTGAATTGATTGTTAATTGATAATCGTTATAATTAATAAGAACTAATTGGTTTAACCCAATTAGTATTCTTAAAAATTTTAGCAAGAAAGTTCCACAATTGGCTACGTAACTAAACTATCCGGGGAACAAGTAACTAACATAAATGCTAGAAACTCTATTTACCCAGAACGAGCACATAAACCATGTTATTGTTTCCCAATCAAGCCCGACTATCTCAATCTTCAGAGCCAATCCTTATCCCGAAGTTACGGATCTAATTTGCCGACTTCCCTTACCTACATTATTCTATCGACTAGAGACTCTTCACCTTGGAGACCAGCTGCGGATATTGGTACGGCCTGTTGAGAAGTTTGCGTGTCCCCACCATAAATTTTCAAGGTCCGAGGAGAAAATATCGACACAACAGTATATGTCATGCTCTTCTAGCCCATCTACCATATCTCTCTGCGAAAGACTTCCATGGTAGTACGGCTATAAAACAGAAAAGAAAACTCTTCCGATATCTCTCGACGGCTTCTTTATGGTCGTTCCTGTTGCCAGGATGAGCACGAGGCCCATATTTAATAACAAACGGATACTCAACAGGTTACGGAATTGGAACCGTATTCCCTTTCGTTCAAAATTATTCAAGTATATTAATTTAGCTAGATTTTATATAATATATATATTTGTTTGGCATTTGTATTTTACTTGAAAATTTTCGGCTTTCGCCTTGAACTTAGGACCGACTAACTCGTGATCAACCACTGTTCACACGAAACCCTTCTCCACTTCAGTCCTCCAAGGTCTCATTCGATTATTTGCTACTACCACCAAGATCTGTACCAATGGCAGCTCCATGCAGGCTTACGCCAAACACTTCTACGCATACCATTGTACCTTCCTACTCACTAAAGTTTCAAAATTTATATTACAAGTAATATAAATCATCTACTTTAGCGGTAATGTATAGGTATACAACTTAAGCGCCATCCATTTTAAGGGCTAGTTGCTTCGGCAGGTGAGTTGTTACACACTCCTTAGCGGATTTCGACTTCCATGATCACCGTCCTGCTGTTTTAAGCAACCAACGCCTTTCATGGTATCTGCATGAGTTGTTAATTTGGGCACCGTAACATTACGTTTGGTTCATCCCACAGCGCCAGTTCTGCTTACCAAAAGTGGCCCACTGGGCACATTATATCATAACCTTGAACTTCATATCAAGAAAGTTAAGGTTCTTACCCATTTAAAGTTTGAGAATAGGTTAAGATCGTTTCGACCCTAAGGCCTCTAATCATTCGCTTTACCAGATAAGATTATTTTATATAATATTAAAATGCACCAGCTATCCTGAGGGAAACTTCGGAAGGAACCAGCTACTAGATGGTTCGATTGGTCTTTCGCCCCTATACTCAATTCTGACAATCGATTTGCACGTCAGAACTGTTTCGGTCTTCCATCAGGGTTTCCCCTGACTTCAACCTGATCAAGTATAGTTCACCATCTTTCGGGTCACAGCATATATGCTCAAGGTACGTTCCAGTTAGAGGCATAAATAATATAAATATCATTATACATAACTATATAGAACGCCCCGGGATTGTGTTAATTAGCTATAAATAGTTAAAAAACTAATCCCATTATTAGTCAAGTTAATTACGCTATTAGGTTTATATCCCAATAACTTGCACATATGTTAGACTCCTTGGTCCGTGTTTCAAGACGGGTCCCGAAGGTATCCTGAATCTTTCGCATTGTTAATCCTACAAGTGCATATAATAAACACAAAAATCAATGATAATTATGCCATTATATAATTCCGAAAAATTAACGCACTGTATTCATATAAATCTATCAGCACTTTATCAAATTAATAACATTTATTCTGTGTTAAAATGCAAGCAAATTAATTTGAATAAACTATAAGTTATATTTTATGATAAATTTGGTATGCTAATAGATTACAATGTCCTTATATGGAAAAAATGCACACTATTATCATAATATTGTTTAAATATTACAATTCTAATGATGAATTTTCCATAACGGATATTCAGGTTCATCGGGCTTAACCTCTAAGCAGTTTCACGTACTGTTTAACTCTCTATTCAGAGTTCTTTTCAACTTTCCCTCACGGTACTTGTTTACTATCGGTCTCATGGTTATATTTAGTTTTAGATGGAGTTTACCACCCACTTAGTGCTGCACTATCAAGCAACACGACTCTTTGGAAACATCATCTAGTAATCATTAACGTTATACGGGCCTGGCACCCTCTATGGGTAAATGGCCTCATTTAAGAAGGACTTAAATCGTTAATTTCTCATACTAGAATATTGACGCTCCATACACTGCATCTCACATTTGCCATATAGACAAAGTGACTTAGTGCTGAACTGATTTCTTTTCGCTCGCCGCTACTAAGAAAATCCTTGTTAGTTTCTTTTCCTCCCCTAATTAATATGCTTAAATT
>NW_026114542.1:0-47500 GCF_025231255.1 Drosophila biarmipes | reverse complement strand
TATTCAATTTACTTTGCCACTCACCCATATAGTGTTCTCTTATATAATAAGACAACGCACTTTTATATTCATTATATGGATATATTGCCTTCCTCATATTTGCCACACCACCTATAGTAGTTTTTGGACACGCTGTCTCCCATTCGGGTATATTCAATTTACTTTGCCACTCACCCATATAGTGTTCTCTTATATAATAAGAAAACGCACTTTTATTTTCATTATATGGATATATTGCCTTCCTCATATTTGCCACACCACCTATAGTAGTTTTTGGACACGCTGTCTCCCATTCGGGTATATTCAATTTACTTTGCCACTCACCCATATAGTGTTCTCTTATATAATAAGAAAACGCACTTTTATTTTCATTATATGGATATATTGCCTTCCTCATATTTGCCACACCACCTATAGTAGTTTTTGGACACGCTGTCTCCCATTCGGGTATATTCAATTCTCTTTGCCACTCACCCTTATAGTATTCTCTTATTTAATAAGAATACTAAAATACTTCTCATATTATAGATGTAATCTATTAACTTCTCAATATCCATACGGTTTATGTATGGTATTGACAAAATCCTATGCATTTGCATAAGATTTATTTTGCCACAATTTATAGTACTAGTGCCGCCCTCACTAGGTATAAATATCTCATTTCGCTAGTAGTGTATGGGCAAATTCTACTAGCTATTCTCATAAATGCCTTCTTTATGCCATATCTATACAATTTATGCACTTTTATATGTATATTTGCTAATATTATACATTATTATGCCTTATAGGTATTATACCTATAAGCCATATACATACGATTTCATTTTTTTATTTATATATGGTTTTGTATTTATAACCATATACCGTATTTACTTTTATAAGGATATGATTGGCGTTTTATATAGTATTGACAAAATTATAAGTTTGACAAACACTTTTTTAAGTCTTTTAGTTAAAATTGTCATTTTTAATTGACTATCTAAACACTAGATATATTTGCACATGGAGCAAAGAGTATAAAAATTGGTCGCGTCACTAATAATATCGCGATACATTTTTACTACCATCAAAATACCACATACGTTTATATGTCCTCTTTATTTAATTTGGTTTCTAAACCTCAGGAATAGTTTTAATTATATGTGCGCTCTAAGTTGAATGAATTTCTTGAATCTCTTTACTTGAATTTCTAAGACTTAAAAATATTTATAAATAGATGTCCTATTGCATAATATTTTTTTATCGCTTCACTTATAAAATAACGATCCTGCCTTTCTACCTTTGAATAAACATTCATATAAACATGGAGAAAAAAACGTTCGCGTCACTAACAGTATGTGACGATAAAATTTTGCTAACATTAAAAGGAACATATTTTTATATGTCAACTCTTAGTTGAATTGGTCTATTGCTTAAGATTCTAGACCTTAGGAATATTTTTATATTATATGTTTGCCAATCTTCGCGTCACTAAAAAGATGACGATTCATATTGTTATTATTAGATGGTCGAGTTGTACTTATATTGATATGTTAATCAAATTGGTCTCTTACTTGAAAATCTAGACCTTAGGAATATTTTTATATTATATGTTTGCCAATCTTCGCGTCACTAATAAGATGACGATTCATATTATTATTAGATGGTCGAGTTGTACTTATATTGATATGTTAATCAAATTGGTCTCTTACTTGAAAATCTAGACCTTAGGAATATTTTTATATTATATGTTTGCCAATCTTCGCGTCACTAATAAGATGACGATTCATATTATTATTAGATGGTCGAGTTGTACTTATATTGATATGTTAATCAAATTGGTCTCTTACTTGAAAATCTAGACCTTAGGAATATTTTTATATTATATGTTTGCCAATCTTCGCGTCACTAATAAGATGACGATTCATATTGTTATTATTAGATGGTCGAGTTGTACTTATATTGATATGTTAATCAAATTGGTCTCTTACTTGAAAATCTAGACCTTAGGAATATTTTTATATTATATGTTTGCCAATCTTCGCGTCACTAATAAGATGACGATTCATATTGTTATTATTAGATGGTCGAGTTGTACTTATATTGATATGTTAATCAAATTGGTCTCTTACTTGAAAATCTAGACCTTAGGAATATTTTTATATTATATGTTTGCCAATCTTCGCGTCACTAATAAGATGACGATTCATATTGTTATTATTAGATGGTCGAGTTGTACTTATATTGATATGTTAATCAAATTGGTCTCTTACTTGAAAATCTAGACCTTAGGAATGTAATATATAAAGGATTAAAAATTCGCCACAAAGCCAAGCAAACAATCAATGCATACAAATAGATTGTTGGTTGAACTTTATATAAGAAGTTCAACACAACAAATAAATTATGCAATTTTATTATCGAATCATCAAGCAAAGGATAAGCTTCAGTGGATCGCAGTATGGCAGCTGCTCAACCACTTACAACACCTTGCCTGTTACAAAAGTCGTTTACAATTGATTCTAGGCTTTGTCATTGTATTAAATAATGCTTTTATATGTAACTAGCGCGGCATCAGGTGATCAAAGATCCTCCCAATTTACTATGTTACAAATTACATTGGCATCACATCCATTGTCGTTTAAAAAGTAAATTATAAACTTTAAATGGTTTAGAAGCCATACAATGCAAATTGCCCCTTATTTATCATTGCAGTCCAGCACGGATACGACCTTAGAGGCGTTCAGGCATAATCCAACGGACGTAGCGTCATACCACTGTTCGCTCGAACAAGTATTGTGCCATTGGTCCGTACCTGCGGTTCCTCTCGTACTACGCAGGAATGCTGTCGCAACAACGTTTTGTCATTAGTAGGGTAAAACTAACCTGTCTCACGACGGTCTAAACCCAGCTCACGTTCCCTTGCATGGGTGAACAATCCAACGCTTGGTGAATTTTGCTTCACAATGATAGGAAGAGCCGACATCGAAGGATCAAAAAGCGACGTCGCTATGAACGCTTGGCCGCCACAAGCCAGTTATCCCTATGGTAACTTTTCTGACACCTCTTGTTAAAAACTCTTTAAACCAAAAGGATCGATAGGCCGAGCTTTTGCTGTCCCTGTGTGTACTGAACACCGAGATCAAGTCAGCATTTGCCCTTTTGCTCTATGTGTGGTTTCTGTCCGCACTGAGCTGGCCTTGGGACACCTCCGTTATTATTTGAGAGATGTACCGCCCCAGTCAAACTCCCTACCTGGCAATGTCCTTGAATTGGATCATACCTGAGTAATTGGAGTTATACCAAATTTTCAAATCAAAAATACATAAATGCACCGTTTTATTAAAGAATTTGTTTGCGATTATATAACAAACTCGTGATACTTTGATCAAGAAGCTTGCATCAAAACCCAATACCATAAGATATAATAAATATATCCGTATAATGGCTAGGAAATGATACACGTTCCATTTAATCAAGTAAGTAAGGAAACAATAAGAGTAGTGGTATTTCATTGGCGATACCAAACCGAGGTCTAATATCTCCCACTTATTCTACACCTCTTATGTCTCCTTACACTGCCAGATTAGAGTCAAGCTCAAAAGGGTCTTCTTTCCCCGCTAATTATTCCAAGCCCGTTCCCTTGGCTGTGGTTTCGCTAGATAGTAGATAGGGACAGGTGTGTCTCGGATCCCTCCGAACTTATTTAACGTGACGTGTTCCGCACTGAAGGGATTACAGCCACGGCATTCTAATATACCCACAAGGGAGTATATAATGCAAGGGTCTGGGTAAGCGCCAAACCAACGCCCTGGACTAGAAGCTATAGCTATGTACATAGCAACCACCCCAGTAGCAATTTAAGTACTTGCTTGTCGGGCAAGCACTCCCCCTTGCATAGGGGCGAGATCTATCTAAAATCTCTACTGTTCTTTGGGTCGCAGCACCCGAGTTGTATTAACGCAACATCCACGTCGAGCCCGGGGACTCTACCCGCGATATAGGTGTCAACCACAGCCACCACGAAACTCCCACTAGGGGGCCGACCTCAATGAGTAGCCTTGGAGAACCACTCAACCCGTGGCACCGAAATTTCAGGCTCGGTGGGCCTCACCCCTTCAGCTCCGACAAGCTCGGATGGGGCAACCATGTCATATTAGTCGCCTCCTACGACAAGCAATGACAAGCTGTGGCAGTATTCTTCGCCGTTGCCACACGGCAAGGGGGTTTTGGGACTATTGTCCCGGCGCCTGCGGTTCATCCCTCGTCGCTTCCATCCTACGCCTCGAGAAGGCAGCATCAGCAAAAGCTCCTAGGAGACGCATCCGTTCTGGGGTCTCGACTACTCCTGCGACGTTCCATCGTTCTTGGACTCGAACAATGCCAAGGGCATCCAAGTCACGCAAATCGCTATAGAGGCGGCACTCACATAGTACGTGAAGCCAGTCCTCACTCTCCTCTCCACATGAGCATGCGGTTGTGGTGCTGAGGGTTCTACCATGGAGGAAAGCGTTGAACGACCCGTGTCCTGTCAGCAAGAATCCGGCTCTTAAGGTGAAGACAAAGTCCTTCCTCTTGTAGACGAACGCTGCCTCTGGGAAAAACTGGCGAGTCACAAAACCGTGAGCCGCTTGGTCCCATCTGAGTTGCCACTCATTTAGCAGACATTCGTCTAGCAGAGCCATCTTGGATTTCCAGTCCAACACAGACAAGTCCTGTCCATAGAGCCAGTCGCTCTCGTCCAGGGGAACGTGCTTTCTGAGCTTAAACTTCACTGCCATCCTGTGAGCATCTAAATCCATTGGAGGAGCACCAGCAAGCACCTGCAGTGCCACCGTGGACACTGTGCGGCATACCGGTAGGCATCCTAATAGGATGGTCCTCTGGCACGAGGTGAGGAGTCTTAAGGACTTGCCCTTGCTCGCCGCCTTGTACCAGACCGAGGCACCGAAGAGTGCACAGGGGACCATGAGTCCGCTGTATATCGTCCTCTTAGCACGGGAGCTGAGCCCCCAATCGACTCGGAGCACCCGTGCTAGCCCTCCGGCAACTCCAGCCAGCCGATCTCTGAGAGCAGAGATATGCGGGAGAAAGCTCATCCGCTCGCCGACTAAGATGCCAAGGTACCGGCATTTGGTGACGTATGGCAGGCTTGCTCCAGCAAACCGTACGGTCGGTCTCCTAGTGTCTGAAAGATTCCCTTTCAGCAACATGATTGCCGTCTTGCTGGTTGACACACTCACTCCAACCTCAGCTCCCCAGGCTCCCACGATGTCCATCAACTGCTCGCCCTTTCGCTCCAGATCGGCACGGGAATTCCCATCGACGAAAAGTAGCAAGTCATCTGCAAACGCGCTCAGAGCACAATGTGGCTCCAGGCGCTGAAGCAGCACATCCATCAGTAGGTTCCAAATAAATGGACCACTGACGGACCCTTGCGGGCAGCCCCGTGTAACCGACACTGTGGCCGCTTCGTAACTGCTGATGATACTGGCACTTCGACCGGAGAAATAACTTTTCCACAAGTCTATCTCTCGACAGCCGACGTCGATAAGCCGATCCAGCACCGCGTTCCACTCAACATTGTCGAAGGCACCCTTGAAATCAACAAAGATTCCCAGCACCCTCCTCTCGCGGCTGGTGGAAACGGTGTTTTTAGCGTGCATCCACGCATCCTCAACGCAGCGTCCAGGCCGAAATCCAAATTGCCATCTGCAGCCATCCGGTAGCACATCCTTTAGTCGATTCACCATGATCCCTTCCAGCACCTTTCCGAACACTGGCAAAAGGCATATGCCACGATAAGAGGCAGGATCGCTCCTGTCCTTATCTGGCCCCTTTACCAGCGGTATCACTCTCGGGTGTTTCCACTCGGCAGGAAAATATCCTTCCGAGAGGCATCGAGAGTACAACTTCGTCAGGTGCTGAGGGATAGCACGCCATACCTCCTTGACGATCCCACCCGTGATGCCGTCCATTCCCGGCGATCGCCGGCTTCTCAGCTTCGCGACGCTGGTTGCCACCTCGAAGGCTTCGAGGGTCGGTGGAGCAGCAGGAGTTATACCCTCACGCACTGTGGATTCCGCAACAGGGAAGAAGTTGCGGAGGAGTATATCTGCGCAGTCGTGCCATGTCGTAAGTAGCGCGCCGTTCGACCTAAGACATCCAAGATCGGTTGTCTTTTTCCGGCCTCGGCATATTCGGTAGGCGTGCCCCCATGGATCATCCTTGTGCCGTCCCACGAAGTCCCGCCAGTTTTGTTCCTTTGTCATCAGGATAAGCTTCTTATACTGGCCTGAGGCAAGCCTTAATCTAGCGGCAAGTCGCTCAACATCGCCGGTGCCACTCCGACGAGCTGCCTGCAGCCTGCGCCTCAGTCTCCTGACCTCTTGGCGCTTGGTACTCAGTTCAGGATTCCACCATATTACGTTTCCCCTTGCTGCAGGTATCCTGCGCCCTATTACCCTGTCGCACACTTCGTGTACGATGGAGCGAAGGGCTGACACATGATCATCCAACGGCGATTCCTCCAGTTCCTCGAGACATTCAGCTACATCCCTTAGTTCTACTCTGAATCTTCGCCAACTTGCATTGGAGAGCCTCCATTGCGGTACCGGAGCTAGGCTCTCAACAGTACTGCTTGGATCTGGAGTAACCTCAACAGTGATGATGTTGTGGTCACTCAGCTCCCAGAAGTCAACTCTCCATTCGTATGTTGCCCACACACGCGCTGCTTCGTTGGTGAAGGTCACGTCGATATCACTTCTGGAGCGGTGATTATCGAACGTGAACACCTGGCTGGCCGTATTAAGCACACAGACACCGCTTGCGATGATCCACTCGTCCATGTGCTGTCCCCGTTCGCGATTCAGACGGTCTCCAGAGTTAGCTGGAGTTTTGCTGAACCACATCGGGGAAACCGCATTCGCATCAAGTCCGAGGATTGTCGGTGTCCTGCTGGCTAGCAGCAGAACCGTATCCAGGTAGTCAGTGTAGGGCTGCAGGGCAGCTGAGTACTGGCAGTATACGGAGGACAGAAAAATGGTGCCGTATTTTCCTGTGACACTCACGCACACTCCATAATCCGTCGTCAATGTCTCGATGGGCATGCAGATGGCAGACGGGTCGTCCACGATGATGGCAGCTTTCTTCCTTTTGTCAGCGAAGATTCTCATGCCTCCAGGGAGTCCAGTGAGACGCTTGCCTGCGTCCACATAGGGCTCCTGAATGAGTGCGAACAGGTGGCCAGCATCTCTCATCCGCTTTGCAAGCTCGATGACAGCGCAACGGCCTCGACCACAATTCGCTTGGATGAAGCTGAACATGTTAATGTCTAGCTTGCACCCTGGCTAGCACAGCGCTATATATCGGGCATCCACCCGAGAGCATATAGTGCCCCGAGGGTAGCCCTTTATGGCGGCAGTTACGGCAGTCCACCGCATTTTTGCACTTCGCCGCGACGTGGTCGTTCTGTCCGCACTGGCGGCAGACCTGGTTTTCTCTAGCGTACCGACACTCGCTGACTTTGTGGTCAAAACCAAGGCATCGGTGGCACGCATAGGTGCGCACTTGAGAGCGGCAGCGGTAAGAGAACCACTTGATATACACCCTCCCGCTTTCGAGAACGGCCAACGCCTGATCATCTACTTCCAGCGTCACGTTTATAGTGGCGCTGTTAGCTGCTGACCAGGGCTTGGTCGCCAGGACTACCGCCTTCTGGAACTCCTTCAGCGACATCTCCTCGAAGTTTTTCTCTTTTAACTCCATCATGAACTCATCCGGCGTCACAGTGGTGTCCACATCCTGTACCGTCACCCTGGGTTTTGCGGCAGTGTTTTTGGACACCTTAAGGCCCACCTCAGCGAATTTTGCGGAGGCAACGATTTTCGACATCTCCGCCTGCGATGGCGTGCGAATAATCGCGCCGCCCCGCTTCAACTCTCGCACCTCATGCACTCTGACGCCCAAAGCAGGCGCTACCTCTTTGCGGACCTTGTCCGCAATTTGCCTCCCTGATAAGGCCGGATCATCACATGCAACGACTGCCGACCAGGTCTCCCGGATTTTCCGCGGTGCGGCTACAGGGGCATAGGGGGCGACAGGGGCAGCAGGTGAGGCGATAAGGTGCGCGCCTCTAGCAGCGGCGGCTGCGTATGAGACGGCCGAGGCAACCGGTGTCTGCTTCTTAAGGCGGTCCTCAAGCACTCCAATCCGTATAAGGAGGGCTGCAACAACCTCCTCGTAGCGGTTGGCTACGGACTGTACCTTCACATTTGTGGCCGGGTTGGCATAGGAGACCATGAACATCCTACCGATCTCCGATCGGATGTCCCCCATCTCGGCAGCGACGGCACCATTACCTCTCCACTCCCTATCCGAGAAGGATTTTAGAGGACTGGCTGGTGCAACGAAGGTCTTCTCGTGTTCAGCAGAGGATGCAGCAGCGGCGGGGGCTGCGGGAGCGGCAGGGGCTGCGGCAAGGGCAGCGACAGGCGCAGCGGCAGCGGCAGCAGCAGGGGCAGCGGCAGCGGCAGGGGCTGTCGCAGTGTCAGCGGCAGTTGCATCCAGTGCCATCAACTTGCACCTAGAGGCGTCCCTCAGCGGCGCTTTATTGCGCTTACCTCTGGGTCGTCCTCTGCCCCCACTGCTTCCCCTACTACTAGCACTCTCACTGCCAGAATCTCCAACATCCATTTTGGGTGGCGCCATCCGCCGGTTATCGGCAGTTCCAACCCAAAAGCTTTTCCACCAAGGACTTACCCCTTTATTATCAGCTGGTCGGAAAGCTCTATCAGCTGATCAGCTGATAAAAGTTTAGCGATGACACAAACCGCACAGCTGTTTTAGGCAAAATGTGCCTAAATAAGCCTAACTCCTCTCTCAAGAGAGCGCCTCTCTCGTGACACACGTGGCGCAATGGAAAATTTCCAATGGGAAAAACCCAATTTCACCCGGTTTCACCACTTTTACACAGGGAAAACACGCGCACTGGGTTCGCAGGCACAAAACACGAATTTTCGTGCTGTTTCTAGCTTCGTATCTGGTCTCTATCAGTCAATATTGGCTACACTCGCGGAGCGTACGGAAAACACGTCTGTTCGCACGAGCAATCTAACACCGACTGAGTAGATAGGGACAGGTGTGTCTCGGATCCCTCCGAACTTATTTAACGTGACGTGTTCCGCACTGAAGGGATTACAGCCACGGCATTCTAATATACCCACAAGGGAGTATATAATGCAAGGGTCTGGGTTAAGCGCCAAACCAACGCCCTGGACTAGAAGCTATAGCTATGTACATAGCAACCACCCCAGTAGCAATTTAAGTACTTGCTTGTCGGGCAAGCACTCCCCCTTGCATAGGGGCGAGATCTATCTAAAATCTCTACTGTTCTTTGGGTCGCAGCACCCGAGTTGTATTAACGCAACATCCACGTCGAGCCCGGGGACTCTACCCGCGATATAGGTGTCAACCACAGCCACCACGAAACTCCCACTAGGGGGCCGACCTCAATGAGTAGCCTTGGAGAACCACTCAACCCGTGGCACCGAAATTTCAGGCTCGGTGGGCCTCACCCCTTCAGCTCCGACAAGCTCGGATGGGGCAACCATGTCATATTAGTCGCCTCCTACGACAAGCAATGACAAGCTGTGGCAGTATTCTTCGCCGTTGCCACACGGCAAGGGGGTTTTGGGACTATTGTCCCGGCGCCTGCGGTTCATCCCTCGTCGCTTCCATCCTACGCCTCGAGAAGGCAGCATCAGCAAAAGCTCCTAGGAGACGCATCCGTTCTGGGGTCTCGACTACTCCTGCGACGTTCCATCGTTCTTGGACTCGAACAATGCCAAGGGCATCCAAGTCACGCAAATCGCTATAGAGGCGGCACTCACATAGTACGTGAAGCCAGTCCTCACTCTCCTCTCCACATGAGCATGCGGTTGTGGTGCTGAGGGTTCTACCATGGAGGAAAGCGTTGAACGACCCGTGTCCTGTCAGCAAGAATCCGGCTCTTAAGGTGAAGACAAAGTCCTTCCTCTTGTAGACGAACGCTGCCTCTGGGAAAAACTGGCGAGTCACAAAACCGTGAGCCGCTTGGTCCCATCTGAGTTGCCACTCATTTAGCAGACATTCGTCTAGCAGAGCCATCTTGGATTTCCAGTCCAACACAGACAAGTCCTGTCCATAGAGCCAGTCGCTCTCGTCCAGGGGAACGTGCTTTCTGAGCTTAAACTTCACTGCCATCCTGTGAGCATCTAAATCCATTGGAGGAGCACCAGCAAGCACCTGCAGTGCCACCGTGGACACTGTGCGGCATACCGGTAGGCATCCTAATAGGATGGTCCTCTGGCACGAGGTGAGGAGTCTTAAGGACTTGCCCTTGCTCGCCGCCTTGTACCAGACCGAGGCACCGAAGAGTGCACAGGGGACCATGAGTCCGCTGTATATCGTCCTCTTAGCACGGGAGCTGAGCCCCCAATCGACTCGGAGCACCCGTGCTAGCCCTCCGGCAACTCCAGCCAGCCGATCTCTGAGAGCAGAGATATGCGGGAGAAAGCTCATCCGCTCGCCGACTAAGATGCCAAGGTACCGGCATTTGGTGACGTATGGCAGGCTTGCTCCAGCAAACCGTACCGTCGGTCTCCTAGTGTCTGAAAGATTCCCTTTCAGCAACATGATTGCCGTCTTGCTGGTTGACACACTCACTCCAACCTCAGCTCCCCAGGCTCCCACGATGTCCATCAACTGCTCACCCTTTCGCTCCAGATCGGCACGGGAATTCCCATCGACGAAAAGTAGCAAGTCATCTGCAAACGCGCTCAGAGCACAATGTGGCTCCAGGCGCTGAAGCAGCACATCCATCAGTAGGTTCCAAATAAATGGACCACTGACGGACCCTTGCGGGCAGCCCCGTGTAACCGACACTGTGGCCGCTTCGTAACTGCTGATGATACTGGCACTTCGACCGGAGAAATAACTTTTCCACAAGTCTATCTCTCGACAGCCGACGTCGATAAGCCGATCCAGCACCGCGTTCCACTCAACATTGTCGAAGGCACCCTTGAAATCAACAAAGATTCCCAGCACCCTCCTCTCGCGGCTGGTGGAAACGGTGTTTTTAGCGTGCATCCACGCATCCTCAACGCAGCGTCCAGGCCGAAATCCAAATTGCCATCTGCAGCCATCCGGTAGCACATCCTTCAGTCGATTCACCATGATCCCTTCCAGCACCTTTCCGAACACTGGCAAAAGGCATATGCCACGATAAGAGGCAGGATCGCTCCTGTCCTTATCTGGCCCCTTTACCAGCGGTATCACTCTCGGGTGTTTCCACTCGGCAGGAAAATATCCTTCCGAGAGGCATCGAGAGTACAACTTCGTCAGGTGCTGAGGGATAGCACGCCATACCTCCTTGACGATCCCACCCGTGATGCCGTCCATTCCCGGCGATCGCCGGCTTCTCAGCTTCGCGACGCTGGTTGCCACCTCGAAGGCTTCGAGGGTCGGTGGAGCAGCAGGAGTTATACCCTCACGCACTGTGGATTCCGCAACAGGGAAGAAGTTGCGGAGGAGTATATCTGCGCAGTCGTGCCATGTCGTAAGTAGCGCGCCGTTCGACCTAAGACATCCAAGATCGGTTGTCTTTTTCCGGCCTCGGCATATTCGGTAGGCGTGCCCCCATGGATCATCCTTGTGCCGTCCCACGAAGTCCCGCCAGTTTTGTTCCTTTGTCATCAGGATAAGCTTCTTATACTGGCCTGAGGCAAGCCTTAATCCAGCGGCAAGTCGCTCAACATCGCCGGTGCCACTCCGACGAGCTGCCTGCAGCCTGCGCCTCAGTCTCCTGACCTCTTGGCGCTTGGTACTCAGTTCAGGATTCCACCATATTACGTTTCCCCTTGCTGCAGGTATCCTGCGCCCTATTACCCTGTCGCACACTTCGTGTACGATGGAGCGAAGGGCTGACACATGATCATCCAACGGCGATTCCTCCAGTTCCTCGAGACATTCAGCTACATCCCTTAGTTCTACTCTGAATCTTCGCCAACTTGCATTGGAGAGCCTCCATTGCGGTACCGGAGCTAGGCTCTCAACAGTACTGCTTGGATCTGGAGTAACCTCAACAGTGATGATGTTGTGGTCACTCAGCTCCCAGAAGTCAACTCTCCATTCGTATGTTGCCCACACACGCGCTGCTTCGTTGGTGAAGGTCACGTCGATATCACTTCTGGAGCGGTGATTATCGAACGTGAACACCTGGCTGGCCGTATTAAGCACACAGACACCGCTTGCGATGATCCACTCGTCCATGTGCTGTCCCCGTTCGCGATTCAGACGGTCTCCAGAGTTAGCTGGAGTTTTGCTGAACCACATCGGGGAAACCGCATTCGCATCAAGTCCGAGGATTGTCGGTGTCCTGCTGGCTAGCAGCAGAACCGTATCCAGGTAGTCAGTGTAGGGCTGCAGGGCAGCTGAGTACTGGCAGTATACGGAGGACAGAAAAATGGTGCCGTATTTTCCTGTGACACTCACGCACACTCCATAATCCGTCGTCAATGTCTCGATGGGCATGCAGATGGCAGACGGGTCGTCCACGATGATGGCAGCTTTCTTCCTTTTGTCAGCGAAGATTCTCATGCCTCCAGGGAGTCCAGTGAGACGCTTGCCTGCGTCCACATAGGGCTCCTGAATGAGTGCGAACAGGTGGCCAGCATCTCTCATCCGCTTTGCAAGCTCGATGACAGCGCAACGGCCTCGACCACAATTCGCTTGGATGAAGCTGAACATGTTAATGTCTAGCTTGCACCCTGGCTAGCACAGCGCTATATATCGGGCATCCACCCGAGAGCATATAGTGCCCCGAGGGTAGCCCTTTATGGCGGCAGTTACGGCAGTCCACCGCATTTTTGCACTTCGCCGCGACGTGGTCGTTGTGTCCGCACTGGCGGCAGACCTGGTTTTCTCTAGCGTACCGACACTCGCTGACTTTGTGGTCAAAACCAAGGCATCGGTGGCACGCATAGGTGCGCACTTGAGAGCGGCAGCGGTAAGAGAACCACTTGATATACACCCTCCCGCTTTCGAGAACGGCCAACGCCTGATCATCTACTTCCAGCGTCACGTTTATAGTGGCGCTGTTAGCTGCTGACCAGGGCTTGGTCGCCAGGACTACCGCCTTCTGGAACTCCTTCAGCGACATCTCCTCGAAGTTTTTCTCTTTTAACTCCATCATGAACTCATCCGGCGTCACAGTGGTGTCCACATCCTGTACCGTCACCCTGGGTTTTGCGGCAGTGTTTTTGGACACCTTAAGGCCCACCTCAGCGAATTTTGCGGAGGCAACGATTTTCGACATCTCCGCCTGCGATGGCGTGCGAATAATCGCGCCGCCCCGCTTCAACTCTCGCACCTCATGCACTCTGACGCCCAAAGCAGGCGCTACCTCTTTGCGGACCTTGTCCGCAATTTGCCTCCCTGATAAGGCCGGATCATCACATGCAACGACTGCCGACCAGGTCTCCCGGATTTTCCGCGGTGCGGCTACAGGGGCATAGGGGGCGACAGGGGCAGCAGGTGAGGCGATAAGGTGCGCGCCTCTAGCAGCGGCGGCTGCGTATGAGACGGCCGAGGCAACCGGTGTCTGCTTCTTAAGGCGGTCCTCAAGCACTCCAATCCGTATAAGGAGGGCTGCAACAACCTCCTCGTAGCGGTTGGCTACGGACTGCACCTTCACATTTGTGGCCGGGTTGGCATAGGAGACCATGAACATCCTACCGATCTCCGATCGGATGTCCCCCATCTCGGCAGCGACGGCACCATTACCTCTCCACTCCCTATCCGAGAAGGATTTTAGAGGACTGGCTGGTGCAACGAAGGTCTTCTCGTGTTCAGCATAGGATGCAGCAGCGGCGGGGGCTGCGGGAGCGGCAGGGGCTGCGGCAAGGGCAGCGACAGGGGCAGCGGCAGCGGCAGCAGCAGGGGCAGCGGCAGCGGCAGCGGCAGGGGCTGTCGCAGTGTCAGCGGCAGTTGCATCCAGTGCCATCAACTTGCACCTAGAGGCGTCCCTCAGCGGCGCTTTATTGCGCTTACCTCTGGGTCGTCCTCTGCCCCCACTGCTTCCCCTACTACTAGCACTCTCACTGCCAGAATCTCCAACATCCATTTTGGGTGGCGCCATCCGCCGGTTATCGGCAGTTCCAACCCAAAAGCTTTTCCACCAAGGACTTACCCCTTTATTATCAGCTGGTCGGAAAGCTCTATCAGCTGATCAGCTGATAAAAGTTTAGCGATGACACAAACCGCACAGCTGTTTTAGGCAAAATGTGCCTAAATAAGCCTAACGCCTCTCTCAAGAGAGCGCCTCTCTCGTGACACACGTGGCGCAATGGAAAATTTCCAATGGGAAAAACCCAATTTCACCCGGTTTCACCACTTTTACACAGGGAAAACACGCGCACTGGGTTCGCAGGCACAAAACACGAATTTTCGTGCTGTTTCTAGCTTCGTATCTGGTCTCTATCAGTCAATATTGGCTACACTCGCGGAGCGTACGGAAAACACGTCTGTTCGCACGAGCAATCTAACACCGACTGTGAGTAGATAGGGACAGTAGGAATCTCGTTAATCCATTCATGCGCGTCACTAATTAGATGACGAGGCATTTGGCTACCTTAAGAGAGTCATAGTTACTCCCGCCGTTGACCCGCGCTTACTTGAATTTCTTCACTTTGACATTCAGAGCACTGGGCAGAAATCACATTGTGTCAACACCCGCTAGGGCCATCACAATGCTTTGTTTTAATTAGACAGTCGGATTCCCCAAGTCCGTGCCAGTTCTGAATTGATTGTTAATTGATAATCGTTATAATTAATAAGAACTAATTGGTTTAACCCAATTAGTATTCTTAAAAATTTTAGCAAGAAAGTTCCACAATTGGCTACGTAACTAAACTATCCGGGGAACAAGTAACTAACATAAATGCTAGAAACTCTATTTACCCAGAACGAGCACATAAACCATGTTATTGTTTCCCAATCAAGCCCGACTATCTCAATCTTCAGAGCCAATCCTTATCCCGAAGTTACGGATCTAATTTGCCGACTTCCCTTACCTACATTATTCTATCGACTAGAGACTCTTCACCTTGGAGACCAGCTGCGGATATTGGTACGGCCTGTTGAGAAGTTTGCGTGTCCCCACCATAAATTTTCAAGGTCCGAGGAGAAAATATCGACACAACAGTATATGTCATGCTCTTCTAGCCCATCTACCATATCTCTCTGCGAAAGACTTCCATGGTAGTACGGCTATAAAACAGAAAAGAAAACTCTTCCGATATCTCTCGACGGCTTCTTTATGGTCGTTCCTGTTGCCAGGATGAGCACGAGGCCCATATTTAATAACAAACGGATACTCAACAGGTTACGGAATTGGAACCGTATTCCCTTTCGTTCAAAATTATTCAAGTATATTAATTTAGCTAGATTTTATATAATATATATATTTGTTTGGCATTTGTATTTTACTTGAAAATTTTCGGCTTTCGCCTTGAACTTAGGACCGACTAACTCGTGATCAACCACTGTTCACACGAAACCCTTCTCCACTTCAGTCCTCCAAGGTCTCATTCGATTATTTGCTACTACCACCAAGATCTGTACCAATGGCAGCTCCATGCAGGCTTACGCCAAACACTTCTACGCATACCATTGTACCTTCCTACTCACTAAAGTTTCAAAATTTATATTACAAGTAATATAAATCATCTACTTTAGCGGTAATGTATAGGTATACAACTTAAGCGCCATCCATTTTAAGGGCTAGTTGCTTCGGCAGGTGAGTTGTTACACACTCCTTAGCGGATTTCGACTTCCATGATCACCGTCCTGCTGTTTTAAGCAACCAACGCCTTTCATGGTATCTGCATGAGTTGTTAATTTGGGCACCGTAACATTACGTTTGGTTCATCCCACAGCGCCAGTTCTGCTTACCAAAAGTGGCCCACTGGGCACATTATATCATAACCTTGAACTTCATATCAAGAAAGTTAAGGTTCTTACCCATTTAAAGTTTGAGAATAGGTTAAGATCGTTTCGACCCTAAGGCCTCTAATCATTCGCTTTACCAGATAAGATTATTTTATATAATATTAAAATGCACCAGCTATCCTGAGGGAAACTTCGGAAGGAACCAGCTACTAGATGGTTCGATTGGTCTTTCGCCCCTATACTCAATTCTGACAATCGATTTGCACGTCAGAACTGTTTCGGTCTTCCATCAGGGTTTCCCCTGACTTCAACCTGATCAAGTATAGTTCACCATCTTTCGGGTCACAGCATATATGCTCAAGGTACGTTCCAGTTAGAGGCATAAATAATATAAATATCATTATACATAACTATATAGAACGCCCCGGGATTGTGTTAATTAGCTATAAATAGTTAAAAAACTAATCCCATTATTAGTCAAGTTAATTACGCTATTAGGTTTATATCCCAATAACTTGCACATATGTTAGACTCCTTGGTCCGTGTTTCAAGACGGGTCCCGAAGGTATCCTGAATCTTTCGCATTGTTAATCCTACAAGTGCATATAATAAACACAAAAATCAATGATAATTATGCCATTATATAATTCCGAAAAATTAACGCACTGTATTCATATAAATCTATCAGCACTTTATCAAATTAATAACATTTATTCTGTGTTAAAATGCAAGCAAATTAATTTGAATAAACTATAAGTTATATTTTATGATAAATTTGGTATGCTAATAGATTACAATGTCCTTATATGGAAAAAATGCACACTATTATCATAATATTGTTTAAATATTACAATTCTAATGATGAATTTTCCATAACGGATATTCAGGTTCATCGGGCTTAACCTCTAAGCAGTTTCACGTACTGTTTAACTCTCTATTCAGAGTTCTTTTCAACTTTCCCTCACGGTACTTGTTTACTATCGGTCTCATGGTTATATTTAGTTTTAGATGGAGTTTACCACCCACTTAGTGCTGCACTATCAAGCAACACGACTCTTTGGAAACATCATCTAGTAATCATTAACGTTATACGGGCCTGGCACCCTCTATGGGTAAATGGCCTCATTTAAGAAGGACTTAAATCGTTAATTTCTCATACTAGAATATTGACGCTCCATACACTGCATCTCACATTTGCCATATAGACAAAGTGACTTAGTGCTGAACTGATTTCTTTTCGCTCGCCGCTACTAAGAAAATCCTTGTTAGTTTCTTTTCCTCCCCTAATTAATATGCTTAAATTCAGGGGGTAGTCCCATATGAGTTGAGGTTGTGTATAACTTTTATATGCAATTAATTCTTTATATATAATGATAAAACATTTTATTAAATTCGTTATATTAATAATATCTGTATATAAATGGCATTTGTTTGATTTAACGAATCAACGAAGAACAATAATATTGTCAACGGTTTTCTATTTTCTAATCATTAATAAGAGACAATTCTAGATAAATTTTTATGCTAGACATTTCTCAGTATCATTTGATTGAAAAAGAAAATATTTCTCTTCGTTTTTCACATTCAAATTATTTACTAATGTGAGATAATGTTTTTCATATATTTTTTAATATTATGAATAAAATAATTAAATTATTATTATCCAATAATATACCATATGCTTATAAAATTTCATTATAAAATTTGTATAAGCAACTTAATTAGCATAGTCTTACAACCCTCAACCATATGTAGTCCAAGCAGCACTATAAAATTAATTAAAGTACATAACAGCATGGACTGCGATATGCGTTCAAAATGTCGATGTTCATGTGTCCTGCAGTTCACACGATGACGCACAGTTTGCTGCGTTCTTCATCGACCCATGAGCCGAGTGATCCACCGCTTAGAGTTTTATAAATTGGTTTCTTAATTTTGTCAAATATGTTTTTATTGAAAGAAATTAAAAATACACCATTTTACTGGCATATATCAATTCCTTCAATAAATTTATTTTTATACCTAAAACGAATGCTGCGAAATGTCTTAGTTTTATATAACCAATATATATCAAAGTATTTCTTTTTAAATTGCATTTATTGTAAATAAATATATATATATATATATATTAATACTTTTTTAGCGATATAAATTGAAATTTATATAAAACATTAACCTGTATAAAACCAGGTACAACATTGTACATTTTAGGTTGTTGCATTATCCAATGTATGCGCATAACTGAGATGAACAATACATATCGCAACGCGTGTATATTATGGTCCATATACACACAGTATTTTAATTGTGTTTATATACAATAATAATTTAATATTATTATTTTAATAATTCGATTTGCTTGTTCGAATTTTTATTTGTTTGTTTTGGCTGCTTATTATTTCTCTCATATGTATTAAATACAATATATAATTTTAATATTTGCATTATTTCGATTTGCTTGTTCGAAATTTCATTTGATCTATATTAGATCATATACATTTTGGCAATTCATATTTTATTTGTATTACTATAATGTATTTATTATAATATAAACAAATATTTTATTAACGGTAAGGATATACAATAATAATTTAATATTATTATTTTAATAATTCGATTTGCTTGTTCGAATTTTTATTTGTTTGCTTTGGCTGCTTATTATTTCTCTCATATGTATTAAATACAATATATAATTTTAATATTTGCATTATTTCGATTTGCTTGTTCGAAATTTTATTTGATCTATATTAGATCTCATATACATTTTGGCAATTCATATTTTATTTGTATTATTATAATGTATTTATTATAATATAAACAAATATTTTATTAACGGTAAGGATATACAATAATAATTTAATATTATTATTTTAATAATTCGATTTGCTTGTTCGAATTTTTATTTGTTTGCTTTGGCTGCTTATTATTTCTCTCATATGTATTAAATACAATATATAATTTTAATATTTGCATTATTTCGATTTGCTTGTTCGAAATTTTATTTGATCTATATTAGATCTCATATACATTTTGGCGATTCATATTTTATTTGTATTATTATAATGTATTTATTATAATATAAACAAATATTTTATTAACGGTAAGGATATACAATAATAATTTAATATTATTATTTTAATAATTCGATTTGCTTGTTCGAATTTTTATTTGTTTGCTTTGGCTGCTTATTAATTTCTCTCATATGTATTAAATACAATATATAATTTTAATATTTGCATTATTTCGATTTGCTTGTTCGAAATTTCATTTGATCTATAATAGATCTCATATACATTTTGGCAATTCATATTTTATTTGTAATACTATAATGTATTTATTATAATATAAACAAATATTTTATTAACGGTAAGGATATTAAAACATTAATGATCCTTCCGCAGGTTCACCTACGGAAACCTTGTTACGACTTTTACTTCCTCTAAATAATCAAGTTCGGTCAACTTTTGCGAAACAACCGTAACACGCAAGGCGTCACAGTGATCACGTCCGGAGACCTCACTAAATAATTCAATCGGTAGTAGCGACGGGCGGTGTGTACAAAGGGCAGGGACGTAATCAATGCGAGTTAATGACTCACACTTACTGGGAATTCCAAGTTCATGTGAACAGTTTCAGTTCACAATCCCAAGCATGAAAGTGGTTCAGCGGTTTACCCGGACCTCTCGGTCTAGGAAATACACGTTGATACTTTCATTGTAGCGCGCGTGCAGCCCAGGACATCTAAGGGCATCACAGACCTGTTATTGCTCAATCTCATTATTGCTAGACGCAATTTGTCCATTTAAGAAGCTAGTGTCCTTATAATGGGACAAACCAACAGGTACGGCTCCACTTATATAAACACATTCAAACACAATAAACATTTTACTGCCACCATGAATGAAGGCTATATAAGCTTCAACACCATAATCCTGAAGATATCTATTTAATATATTTGAGTCTCGTTCGTTATCGGAATTAACCAGACAAATCACTCCACGAACTAAGAACGGCCATGCACCACCACCCATAGATTCGAGAAAGAGCTATCAATCTGTCTTACACACTTATGTTCGGACCTGGTAAGTTTTCCCGTGTTGAGTCAAATTAAGCCGCAGGCTCCACTCCTGGTGGTGCCCTTCCGTCAATTCCTTTAAGTTTCAGCTTTGCAACCATACTTCCCCCGGAGCCCAAAAGCTTTGGTTTCCCGGGAAGCGACTGAGAGAGCCATAAAAGTAGCTACACCCAATTGCTAGCTGGCATCGTTTATGGTTAGAACTAGGGCGGTATCTGATCGCCTTCGAACCTCTAACTTTCGTTCTTGATTAATGAAAACATCTTTGGCAAATGCTTTCGCTTAAGTTAGTCTTACGACGGTCCAAGAATTTCACCTCTCGCGTCGTAATACTAATGCCCCCAAACTGCTTCTATTAATCATTACCTCTTGATCTGAAAACCAATGAAAGCAGAACAGAGGTCTTATTTCATTATCCCATGCACAGAATATTCAGGCATTTGAAGCCTGCTTTAAGCACTCTAATTTGTTCAAAGTAATTGTACCGGCCCACAATAACACTCGTTTAAGAGCACTAATGCAGGTTTTTAAATAGGAGGAACATATGAAAAAATACAAGTATCTAAGCACATGTAAGAACTCCACCGGTAATACGCTTACATACATAAAGGTATAGTACTAACCACAATTGTAAGTTGTACTACCCGTATGAAGCACAAGTTCAACTACGAACGTTTTAACCGCAACAACTTTAATATACGCTATTGGAGCTGGAATTACCGCGGCTGCTGGCACCAGACTTGCCCTCCAATTGGTCCTTGTTAAAGGATTTAAAGTGTACTCATTCCAATTACAGGGCCTCGGATATGAGTCCTGTATTGTTATTTTTCGTCACTACCTCCCCGAGCTGGGAGTGGGTAATTTACGCGCCTGCTGCCTTCCTTAGATGTGGTAGCCGTTTCTCAGGCTCCCTCTCCGGAATCGAACCCTGATTCCCCGTTACCCGTTGCAACCATGGTAGTCCTAGATACTACCATCAAAAGTTGATAGGGCAGACATTTGAAAGATCTGTCGTCGGTACAAGACCATACGATCTGCATGTTATCTAGAGTTCAACCAATATAACGATCTTGCGATCGCTTGGTTTTAGCCTAATAAAAGCACATGTTCCATAAGGTTCATGTTTTAATTGCATGTATTAGCTCTAGAATTACCACAGTTATCCAAGTAACTGTTAACGATCTAAGGAACCATAACTGATATAATGAGCCTTTTGCGGTTTCACTTTTAATTCGTGTGTACTTAGACATGCATGGCTTAATCTTTGAGACAAGCATATAACTACTGGCAGGATCAACCAGAATAATGTTTTTATTCATATTTCATTCATATTTTTTGAATAGAAATTAGCAATATATATGTTGTTATAGATTTTATTTCTATCGAATACGGCCATTTTTATATAGCATTCGTATACGTTTGTTTTCCAATTTATACTTGTTTCGCCACTAATAATAACAAGTTTTTATTGATGTCAAAAAGAATCATATTCTTTATAAACACAATATTTATTTTTCATATATTTTCTTTATATATGCACATTTCATTCTAAAATATCATTTTTGTTCGACATACATAATATATTGTATCCACACATGTACAATTTTTGTTTAACCAATATAAGATATTGAGTTAATCATTTGTATTTTGACGATAAATTTAAAATTTATCTATATATATCCATATAAGTCTCTGGTAATATATAAAATAGAACCGAGTGTATATATATAATTATTACTACTATATTTATTTCTTAAATAATATATACTTATATATTATTTATATATATACTCTTTATTATATATTATATAATTTCTTAAATAACTCTCTTAATAGCTATTTTTTATTATCAACAATATAAGTTGATATTAATATTGAAAATGTATTCATAATTACATTTTTATATTTCTTTGGTAGACTTTTATGTACTATTATTATTTAATAATACACATATAATATAAATCATGTTAGCCTACCTCCTAAAATTAACGATAAAATTCGGAAACAATTTGTTATTCTATGTACAATAGAAACTTGGCCTTTGTTTCAACGTTATTATCTTTGGGCTTAAAATATTAACCGCGGAGCCAAGTCTCGTATTCAAATAAATGAATAAAGAAACAAATTTGACGGATAATATCTTCTCTACTGACATATGTCAATAGCAGACGGCCGGCCCATTGACCATCCTATAGTAGTTTTTGGACACGCTGTCTCCCATTCGGGTATATTCAATTTACTTTGCCACTCACCCATATAGTGTTCTCTTATATAATAAGACAACGCACTTTTATATTCATTATATGGATATATTGCCTTCCTCATATTTGCCACACCACCTATAGTAGTTTTTGGACACGCTGTCTCCCATTCGGGTATATTCAATTTACTTTGCCACTCACCCATATAGTGTTCTCTTATATAATAAGAAAACGCACTTTTATTTTCATTATATGGATATATTGCCTTCCTCATATTTGCCACACCACCTATAGTAGTTTTTGGACACGCTGTCTCCCATTCGGGTATATTCAATTTACTTTGCCACTCACCCATATAGTGTTCTCTTATATAATAAGAAAACGCACTTTTATTTTCATTATATGGATATATTGCCTTCCTCATATTTGCCACACCACCTATAGTAGTTTTTGGACACGCTGTCTCCCATTCGGGTATATTCAATTCTCTTTGCCACTCACCCTTATAGTATTCTCTTATTTAATAAGAATACTAAAATACTTCTCATATTATAGATGTAATCTATTAACTTCTCAATATCCATACGGTTTATGTATGGTATTGACAAAATCCTATGCATTTGCATAAGATTTATTTTGCCACAATTTATAGTACTAGTGCCGCCCTCACTAGGTATAAATATCTCATTTCGCTAGTAGTGTATGGGCAAATTCTACTAGCTATTCTCATAAATATGTCACTTATATGCCATATCTATACAATTCATGCACTTTTATATGTATATTTGCTATATTATACATTATTATGCCTTATAGGTATTATACCTATAAGCCACATCCATACGATTGCTTAATATAAATATATGTATAATTTTTTATACATATTTTTTTTTTATTTATGTATGGTTTTTTATTCATATCCATATACTGTATTCACTTTTATATGGATATGATTGGCGTTTTATATAGTATTGACAAAATCATAAGTTTGACCAATACGAGGAGAGGTCCGCCAACGACCACCTCCCTATAGGTGTTTTTGGACACGCTGTCTCCCATTCGACTGCTTACTATACTAGGGGCTACCCGCTCCGTATGATATTCTCTCATATAACAAGAGAATGCAAGAAATATTCGTATTTTATGAATATAATCCATTTATTTTTCAATATCCATACGTTTTACTTAGTTTTTTGTACGGTATTGACAAAATCCTATGCATTTGCATAAGATTTATTTTGCCACAATTTATAGTACTAGTGCCGCCCTCACTAGGTATAAATATCTCATTTCGCTAGTAGTGTATGGGCAAATTCTACTAGCTATTCTCATAAATATGTCACTTATATGCCATATCTATACAATTCATGCACTTTTATATGTATATTTGCTATATTATACATTATTATGCCTTATAGGTATTATACCTATAAGCCACATCCATACGATTGCTTAATATAAATATATGTATAATTTTTTATACATATTTTTTTTTTATTTTTGTATGGTTTTTTATTCATATCCATATACTGTATTCAATTTTATATGGATATGATTGGCGTTTTATATAGTATTGACAAAATCATAAGTTTGACCAATACGAGGAGAGGTCCGCCAACGACCACCTCCCTATAGGTGTTTTTGGACACGCTGTCTCCCATTCGACTGCTTACTATACTAGGGGCTACCCGCTCCGTATGATATTCTCTCATATAACAAGAGAATGCAAGAAATATTCGTATTTTATGAATATAATCCATTTATTTTTCAATATCCATACGTTTTACTTAGTTTTTTGTACGGTATTGACAAAATCCTATGCATTTGCATAAGATTTATTTTGCCACAATTTATAGTACTAGTGCCGCCCTCACTAGGTATAAATATCTCATTTCGCTAGTAGTGTATGGGCAAATTCTACTAGCTATTCTCATAAATATGTCACTTATATGCCATATCTATACAATTCATGCACTTTTATATGTATATTTGCTATATTATACATTATTATGCCTTATAGGTATTATACCTATAAGCCACATCCATACGATTGCTTAATATAAATATATGTATAATTTTTTATACATATTTTTTTTTATTTATGTATGGTTTTTTATTCATATCCATATACTGTATTCACTTTTATATGGATATGATTGGCGTTTTATATAGTATTGACAAAATCATAAGTTTGACCAATACGAGGAGAGGTCCGCCAACGACCACCTCCCTATAGGTGTTTTTGGACACGCTGTCTCCCATTCGACTGCTTACTATACTAGGGGCTACCCGCTCCGTATGATATTCTCTCATATAACAAGAGAATGCAAGAAATATTCGTATTTTATGAATATAATCCATTTATTTTTCAATATCCATACGTTTTACTTAGTTTTTTGTACGGTATTGACAAAATCCTATGCATTTGCATAAGATTTATTTTGCCACAATTTATAGTACTAGTGCCGCCCTCACTAGGTATAAATATCTCATTTCGCTAGTAGTGTATGGGCAAATTCTACTAGCTATTCTCATAAATATGTCACTTATATGCCATATCTATACAATTCATGCACTTTTATATGTATATTTGCTATATTATACATTATTATGCCTTATAGGTATTATACCTATAAGCCACATCCATACGATTGCTTAATATAAATATATGTATAATTTTTTATACATATTTTTTTTTATTTATGTATGGTTTTTTATTCATATCCATATACTGTATTCACTTTTATATGGATATGATTGGCGTTTTATATAGTATTGACAAAATCATAAGTTTGACCAATACGAGGAGAGGTCCGCCAACGACCACCTCCCTATAGGTGTTTTTGGACACGCTGTCTCCCATTCGACTGCTTACTATACTAGGGGCTGCCCGCTCCGTATGATATTCTCTCGTATAACAAGAGAATGCAAGAAATATTCGTATTTTATGAATATAATCCATTTATTTTTCAATATCCATACGTTTTACTTAGTTTTTTGTACGGTATTGACAAAATCCTATGCATTTGCATAAGATTTATTTTGCCACAATTTATAGTACTAGTGCCGCCCTCACTAGGTATAAATATCTCATTTCGCTAGTAGTGTATGGGCAAATTCTACTAGCTATTCTCATAAATGCCTTCTTTATGCCATATCTATACAATTTATGCACTTTTATATGTATATTTGCTAATATTATACATTATTATGCCTTATAGGTATTATACCTATAAGCCATATACATACGATTTCATTTTTTTATTTATATATGGTTTTGTATTTATAACCATATACCGTATTTACTTTTATAAGGATATGATTGGCGTTTTATATAGTATTGACAAAATTATAAGTTTGACAAACACTTTTTTAAGTCTTTTAGTTAAAATTGTCATTTTTAATTGACTATCTAAACACTAGATATATTTGCACATGGAGCAAAGAGTATAAAAATTGGTCGCGTCACTAATAATATCGCGATACATTTTTACTACCATCAAAATACCACATACGTTTATATGTCCTCTTTATTTAATTTGGTTTCTAAACCTCAGGAATAGTTTTAATTATATGTGCGCTCTAAGTTGAATGAATTTCTTGAATCTCTTTACTTGAATTTCTAAGACTTAAAAATATTTATAAATAGATGTCCTATTGCATAATATTTTTTTATCGCTTCACTTATAAAATAACGATCCTGCCTTTCTACCTTTGAATAAACATTCATATAAACATGGAGAAAAAAACGTTCGCGTCACTAACAGTATGTGACGATAAAATTTTGCTAACATTAAAAGGAACATATTTTTATATGTCAACTCTTAGTTGAATTGGTCTATTGCTTAAGATTCTAGACCTTAGGAATATTTTTATATTATATGTTTGCCAATCTTCGCGTCACTAAAAAGATGACGATTCATATTGTTATTATTAGATGGTCGAGTTGTACTTATATTGATATGTTAATCAAATTGGTCTCTTACTTGAAAATCTAGACCTTAGGAATATTTTTATATTATATGTTTGCCAATCTTCGCGTCACTAATAAGATGACGATTCATATTATTATTAGATGGTCGAGTTGTACTTATATTGATATGTTAATCAAATTGGTCTCTTACTTGAAAATCTAGACCTTAGGAATATTTTTATATTATATGTTTGCCAATCTTCGCGTCACTAATAAGATGACGATTCATATTATTATTAGATGGTCGAGTTGTACTTATATTGATATGTTAATCAAATTGGTCTCTTACTTGAAAATCTAGACCTTAGGAATATTTTTATATTATATGTTTGCCAATCTTCGCGTCACTAATAAGATGACGATTCATATTGTTATTATTAGATGGTCGAGTTGTACTTATATTGATATGTTAATCAAATTGGTCTCTTACTTGAAAATCTAGACCTTAGGAATATTTTTATATTATATGTTTGCCAATCTTCGCGTCACTAATAAGATGACGATTCATATTGTTATTATTAGATGGTCGAGTTGTACTTATATTGATATGTTAATCAAATTGGTCTCTTACTTGAAAATCTAGACCTTAGGAATATTTTTATATTATATGTTTGCCAATCTTCGCGTCACTAATAAGATGACGATTCATATTGTTATTATTAGATGGTCGAGTTGTACTTATATTGATATGTTAATCAAATTGGTCTCTTACTTGAAAATCTAGACCTTAGGAATGTAATATATAAAGGATTAAAAATTCGCCACAAAGCCAAGCAAACAATCAATGCATACAAATAGATTGTTGGTTGAACTTTATATAAGAAGTTCAACACAACAAATAAATTATGCAATTTTATTATCGAATCATCAAGCAAAGGATAAGCTTCAGTGGATCGCAGTATGGCAGCTGCTCAACCACTTACAACACCTTGCCTGTTACAAAAGTCGTTTACAATTGATTCTAGGCTTTGTCATTGTATTAAATAATGCTTTTATATGTAACTAGCGCGGCATCAGGTGATCAAAGATCCTCCCAATTTACTATGTTACAAATTACATTGGCATCACATCCATTGTCGTTTAAAAAGTAAATTATAAACTTTAAATGGTTTAGAAGCCATACAATGCAAATTGCCCCTTATTTATCATTGCAGTCCAGCACGGATACGACCTTAGAGGCGTTCAGGCATAATCCAACGGACGTAGCGTCATACCACTGTTCGCTCGAACAAGTATTGTGCCATTGGTCCGTACCTGCGGTTCCTCTCGTACTACGCAGGAATGCTGTCGCAACAACGTTTTGTCATTAGTAGGGTAAAACTAACCTGTCTCACGACGGTCTAAACCCAGCTCACGTTCCCTTGCATGGGTGAACAATCCAACGCTTGGTGAATTTTGCTTCACAATGATAGGAAGAGCCGACATCGAAGGATCAAAAAGCGACGTCGCTATGAACGCTTGGCCGCCACAAGCCAGTTATCCCTATGGTAACTTTTCTGACACCTCTTGTTAAAAACTCTTTAAACCAAAAGGATCGATAGGCCGAGCTTTTGCTGTCCCTGTGTGTACTGAACACCGAGATCAAGTCAGCATTTGCCCTTTTGCTCTATGTGTGGTTTCTGTCCGCACTGAGCTGGCCTTGGGACACCTCCGTTATTATTTGAGAGATGTACCGCCCCAGTCAAACTCCCTACCTGGCAATGTCCTTGAATTGGATCATACCTGAGTAATTGGAGTTATACCAAATTTTCAAATCAAAAATACATAAATGCACCGTTTTATTAAAGAATTTGTTTGCGATTATATAACAAACTCGTGATACTTTGATCAAGAAGCTTGCATCAAAACCCAATACCATAAGATATAATAAATATATCCGTATAATGGCTAGGAAATGATACACGTTCCATTTAATCAAGTAAGTAAGGAAACAATAAGAGTAGTGGTATTTCATTGGCGATACCAAACCGAGGTCTAATATCTCCCACTTATTCTACACCTCTTATGTCTCCTTACACTGCCAGATTAGAGTCAAGCTCAAAAGGGTCTTCTTTCCCCGCTAATTATTCCAAGCCCGTTCCCTTGGCTGTGGTTTCGCTAGATAGTAGATAGGGACAGGTGTGTCTCGGATCCCTCCGAACTTATTTAACGTGACGTGTTCCGCACTGAAGGGATTACAGCCACGGCATTCTAATATACCCACAAGGGAGTATATAATGCAAGGGTCTGGGTTAAGCGCCAAACCAACGCCCTGGACTAGAAGCTATAGCTATGTACATAGCAACCACCCCAGTAGCAATTTAAGTACTTGCTTGTCGGGCAAGCACTCCCCCTTGCATAGGGGCGAGATCTATCTAAAATCTCTACTGTTCTTTGGGTCGCAGCACCCGAGTTGTATTAACGCAACATCCACGTCGAGCCCGGGGACTCTACCCGCGATATAGGTGTCAACCACAGCCACCACGAAACTCCCACTAGGGGGCCGACCTCAATGAGTAGCCTTGGAGAACCACTCAACCCGTGGCACCGAAATTTCAGGCTCGGTGGGCCTCACCCCTTCAGCTCCGACAAGCTCGGATGGGGCAACCATGTCATATTAGTCGCCTCCTACGACAAGCAATGACAAGCTGTGGCAGTATTCTTCGCCGTTGCCACACGGCAAGGGAGTTTTGGGACTATTGTCCCGGCGCCTGCGGTTCATCCCTCGTCGCTTCCATCCTACGCCTCGAGAAGGCAGCATCAGCAAAAGCTCCTAGGAGACGCATCCGTTCTGGGGTCTCGACTACTCCTGCGACGTTCCATCTTTCTTGGACTCGAACAATGCCAAGGGCATCCAAGTCACGCAAATCGCTATAGAGGCGGCACTCACATAGTACGTGAAGCCAGTCCTCACTCTCCTCTCCACATGAGCATGCGGTTGTGGTGCTGAGGGTTCTACCATGGAGGAAAGCGTTGAACGACCCGTGTCCTGTCAGCAAGAATCCGGCTCTTAAGGTGAAGACAAAGTCCTTCCTCTTGTAGACGAACGCTGCCTCTGGGAAAAACTGGCGAGTCACAAAACCGTGAGCCGCTTGGTCCCATCTGAGTTGCCACTCATTTAGCAGACATTCGTCTAGCAGAGCCATCTTGGATTTCCAGTCCAACACAGACAAGTCCTGTCCATAGAGCCAGTCGCTCTCGTCCAGGGGAACGTGCTTTCTGAGCTTAAACTTCACTGCCATCCTGTGAGCATCTAAATCCATTGGAGGAGCACCAGCAAGCACCTGCAGTGCCACCGTGGACACTGTGCGGCATACCGGTAGGCATCCTAATAGGATGGTCCTCTGGCACGAGGTGAGGAGTCTTAAGGACTTGCCCTTGCTCGCCGCCTTGTACCAGACCGAGGCACCGAAGAGTGCACAGGGGACCATGAGTCCGCTGTATATCGTCCTCTTAGCACGGGAGCTGAGCCCCCAATCGACTCGGAGCACCCGTGCTAGCCCTCCGGCAACTCCAGCCAGCCGATCTCTGAGAGCAGAGATATGCGGGAGAAAGCTCATCCGCTCGCCGACTAAGATGCCAAGGTACCGGCATTTGGTGACGTATGGCAGGCTTGCTCCAGCAAACCGTACCGTCGGTCTCCTAGTGTCTGAAAGATTCCCTTTCAGCAACATGATTGCCGTCTTGCTGGTTGACACACTCACTCCAACCTCAGCTCCCCAGGCTCCCACGATGTCCATCAACTGCTCACCCTTTCGCTCCAGATCGGCACGGGAATTCCCATCGACGAAAAGTAGCAAGTCATCTGCAAACGCGCTCAGAGCACAATGTGGCTCCAGGCGCTGAAGCAGCACATCCATCAGTAGGTTCCAAATAAATGGACCACTGACGGACCCTTGCGGGCAGCCCCGTGTAACCGACACTGTGGCCGCTTCGTAACTGCTGATGATACTGGCACTTCGACCGGAGAAATAACTTTTCCACAAGTCTATCTCTCGACAGCCGACGTCGATAAGCCGATCCAGCACCGCGTTCCACTCAACATTGTCGAAGGCACCCTTGAAATCAACAAAGATTCCCAGCACCCTCCTCTCGCGGCTGGTGGAAACGGTGTTTTTAGCGTGCATCCACGCATCCTCAACGCAGCGTCCAGGCCGAAATCCAAATTGCCATCTGCAGCCATCCGGTAGCACATCCTTCAGTCGATTCACCATGATCCCTTCCAGCACCTTTCCGAACACTGGCAAAAGGCATATGCCACGATAAGAGGCAGGATCGCTCCTGTCCTTATCTGGCCCCTTTACCAGCGGTATCACTCTCGGGTGTTTCCACTCGGCAGGAAAATATCCTTCCGAGAGGCATCGAGAGTACAACTTCGTCAGGTGCTGAGGGATAGCACGCCATACCTCCTTGACGATCCCACCCGTGATGCCGTCCATTCCCGGCGATCGCCGGCTTCTCAGCTTCGCGACGCTGGTTGCCACCTCGAAGGCTTCGAGGGTCGGTGGAGCAGCAGGAGTTATACCCTCACGCACTGTGGATTCCGCAACAGGGAAGAAGTTGCGGAGGAGTATATCTGCGCAGTCGTGCCATGTCGTAAGTAGCGCGCCGTTCGACCTAAGACATCCAAGATCGGTTGTCTTTTTCCGGCCTCGGCATATTCGGTAGGCGTGCCCCCATGGATCATCCTTGTGCCGTCCCACGAAGTCCCGCCAGTTTTGTTCCTTTGTCATCAGGATAAGCTTCTTATACTGGCCTGAGGCAAGCCTTAATCCAGCGGCAAGTCGCTCAACATCGCCGGTGCCACTCCGACGAGCTGCCTGCAGCCTGCGCCTCAGTCTCCTGACCTCTTGGCGCTTGGTACTCAGTTCAGGATTCCACCATATTACGTTTCCCCTTGCTGCAGGTATCCTGCGCCCTATTACCCTGTCGCACACTTCATGTACGATGGAGCGAAGGGCTGACACATGATCATCCAACGGCGATTCCTCCAGTTCCTCGAGACATTCAGCTACATCCCTTAGTTCTACTCTGAATCTTCGCCAACTTGCATTGGAGAGCCTCCATTGCGGTACCGGAGCTAGGCTCTCAACGGTACTGCTTGGATCTGGAGTAACCTCAACAGTGATGATGTTGTGGTCACTCAGCTCCCAGAAGTCAACTCTCCATTCGTATGTTGCCCACACACGCGCTGCTTCGTTGGTGAAGGTCACGTCGATATCACTTCTGGAGCGGTGATTATCGAACGTGAACACCTGGCTGGCCGTATTAAGCACACAGACACCGCTTGCGATGATCCACTCGTCCATGTGCTGTCCCCGTTCGCGATTCAGACGGTCTCCAGAGTTAGCTGGAGTTTTGCTGAACCACATCGGGGAAACCGCATTCGCATCAAGTCCGAGGATTGTCGGTGTCCTGCTGGCTAGCAGCAGAACCGTATCCAGGTAGTCAGTGTAGGGCTGCAGGGCAGCTGAGTACTGGCAGTATACGGAGGACAGAAAAATGGTGCCGTATTTTCCTGTGACACTCACGCACACTCCATAATCCGTCGTCAATGTCTCGATGGGCATGCAGATGGCAGACGGGTCGTCCACGATGATGGCAGCTTTCTTCCTTTTGTCAGCGAAGATTCTCATGCCTCCAGGGAGTCCAGTGAGACGCTTGCCTGCGTCCACATAGGGCTCCTGAATGAGTGCGAACAGGTGGCCAGCATCTCTCATCCGCTTTGCAATCTCGATGACAGCGCAACGGCCTCGACCACAATTCGCTTGGATGAAGCTGAACATGTTAATGTCTAGCTTGCACCCTGGCTAGCACAGCGCTATATATCGGGCATCCACCCGAGAGCATATAGTGCCCCGAGGGTAGCCCTTTATGGCGGCAGTTACGGCAGTCCACCGCATTTTTGCACTTCGCCGCGACGTGGTCGTTCTGTCCGCACTGGCGGCAGACCTGGTTTTCTCTAGCGTACCGACACTCGCTGACTTTGTGGTCAAAACCAAGGCATCGGTGGCACGCATAGGTGCGCACTTGAGAGCGGCAGCGGTAAGAGAACCACTTGATATACACCCTCCCGCTTTCGAGAACGGCCAACGCCTGATCATCTACTTCCAGCGTCACGTTTATAGTGGCGCTGTTAGCTGCTGACCAGGGCTTGGTCGCCAGGACTACCGCCTTCTGGAACTCCTTCAGCGACATCTCCTCGAAGTTTTTCTCTTTTAACTCCATCATGAACTCATCCGGCGTCACAGTGGTGTCCACATCCTGTACCGTCACCCTGGGTTTTGCGGCAGTGTTTTTGGACACCTTAAGGCCCACCTCAGCGAATTTTGCGGAGGCAACGATTTTCGACATCTCCGCCTGCGATGGCGTGCGAATAATCGCGCCGCCCCGCTTCAACTCTCGCACCTCATGCACTCTGACGCCCAAAGCAGGCGCTACCTCTTTGCGGACCTTGTCCGCAATTTGCCTCCCTGATAAGGCCGGATCATCACATGCAACGACTGCCGACCAGGTCTCCCGGATTTTCCGCGGTGCGGCTACAGGGGCATAGGGGGCGACAGGGGCAGCAGGTGAGGCGATAAGGTGCGCGCCTCTAGCAGCGGCGGCTGCGTATGAGACGGCCGAGGCAACCGGTGCCTGCTTCTTAAGGCGGTCCTCAAGCACTCCAATCCGTATAAGGAGGGCTGCAACAACCTCCTCGTAGCGGTTGGCTACGGACTGCACCTTCACATTTGTGGCCGGGTTGGCATAGGAGACCATGAACATCCTACCGATCTCCGATCGGATGTCCCCCATCTCGGCAGCGACGGCACCATTACCTCTCCACTCCCTATCCGAGAAGGATTTTAGAGGACTGGCTGGTGCAACGAAGGTCTTCTCGTGTTCAGCAGAGGATGCAGCAGCGGCGGGGGCTGCGGGAGCGGCAGGGGCTGCGGCAAGGGCAGCGACAGGGGCAGCGGCAGCGGCAGCAGCAGGGGCAGCGGCAGCGGCAGCGGCAGCGGCAGGGGCTGTCGCAGTGTCAGCGGCAGTTGCATCCAGTGCCATCAACTTGCACCTAGAGGCGTCCCTCAGCGGCGCTTTATTGCGCTTACCTCTGGGTCGTCCTCTGCCCCCACTGCTTCCCCTACTACTAGCACTCTCACTGCCAGAATCTCCAACATCCATTTTGGGTGGCGCCATCCGCCGGTTATCGGCAGTTCCAACCCAAAAGCTTTTCCACCAAGGACTTACCCCTTTATTATCAGCTGGTCGGAAAGCTCTATCAGCTGATCAGCTGATAAAAGTTTAGCGATGACACAAACCGCACAGCTGTTTTAGGCAAAATGTGCCTAAATAAGCCTAACGCCTCTCTCAAGAGAGCGCCTCTCTCGTGACACACGTGGCGCAATGGAAAATTTCCAATGGGAAAAACCCAATTTCACCCGGTTTCACCACTTTTACACAGGGAAAACACGCGCACTGGGTTCGCAGGCACAAAACACGAATTTTCGTGCTGTTTCTAGCTTCGTATCTGGTCTCTATCAGTCAATATTGGCTACACTCGCGGAGCGTACGGAAAACACGTCTGTTCGCACGAGCAATCTAACACCGACGAGTAGATAGGGACAGTAGGAATCTCGTTAATCCATTCATGCGCGTCACTAATTAGATGACGAGGCATTTGGCTACCTTAAGAGAGTCATAGTTACTCCCGCCGTTGACCCGCGCTTACTTGAATTTCTTCACTTTGACATTCAGAGCACTGGGCAGAAATCACATTGTGTCAACACCCGCTAGGGCCATCACAATGCTTTGTTTTAATTAGACAGTCGGATTCCCCAAGTCCGTGCCAGTTCTGAATTGATTGTTAATTGATAATCGTTATAATTAATAAGAACTAATTGGTTTAACCCAATTAGTATTCTTAAAAATTTTAGCAAGAAAGTTCCACAATTGGCTACGTAACTAAACTATCCGGGGAACAAGTAACTAACATAAATGCTAGAAACTCTATTTACCCAGAACGAGCACATAAACCATGTTATTGTTTCCCAATCAAGCCCGACTATCTCAATCTTCAGAGCCAATCCTTATCCCGAAGTTACGGATCTAATTTGCCGACTTCCCTTACCTACATTATTCTATCGACTAGAGACTCTTCACCTTGGAGACCAGCTGCGGATATTGGTACGGCCTGTTGAGAAGTTTGCGTGTCCCCACCATAAATTTTCAAGGTCCGAGGAGAAAATATCGACACAACAGTATATGTCATGCTCTTCTAGCCCATCTACCATATCTCTCTGCGAAAGACTTCCATGGTAGTACGGCTATAAAACAGAAAAGAAAACTCTTCCGATATCTCTCGACGGCTTCTTTATGGTCGTTCCTGTTGCCAGGATGAGCACGAGGCCCATATTTAATAACAAACGGATACTCAACAGGTTACGGAATTGGAACCGTATTCCCTTTCGTTCAAAATTATTCAAGTATATTAATTTAGCTAGATTTTATATAATATATATATTTGTTTGGCATTTGTATTTTACTTGAAAATTTTCGGCTTTCGCCTTGAACTTAGGACCGACTAACTCGTGATCAACCACTGTTCACACGAAACCCTTCTCCACTTCAGTCCTCCAAGGTCTCATTCGATTATTTGCTACTACCACCAAGATCTGTACCAATGGCAGCTCCATGCAGGCTTACGCCAAACACTTCTACGCATACCATTGTACCTTCCTACTCACTAAAGTTTCAAAATTTATATTACAAGTAATATAAATCATCTACTTTAGCGGTAATGTATAGGTATACAACTTAAGCGCCATCCATTTTAAGGGCTAGTTGCTTCGGCAGGTGAGTTGTTACACACTCCTTAGCGGATTTCGACTTCCATGATCACCGTCCTGCTGTTTTAAGCAACCAACGCCTTTCATGGTATCTGCATGAGTTGTTAATTTGGGCACCGTAACATTACGTTTGGTTCATCCCACAGCGCCAGTTCTGCTTACCAAAAGTGGCCCACTGGGCACATTATATCATAACCTTGAACTTCATATCAAGAAAGTTAAGGTTCTTACCCATTTAAAGTTTGAGAATAGGTTAAGATCGTTTCGACCCTAAGGCCTCTAATCATTCGCTTTACCAGATAAGATTATTTTATATAATATTAAAATGCACCAGCTATCCTGAGGGAAACTTCGGAAGGAACCAGCTACTAGATGGTTCGATTGGTCTTTCGCCCCTATACTCAATTCTGACAATCGATTTGCACGTCAGAACTGTTTCGGTCTTCCATCAGGGTTTCCCCTGACTTCAACCTGATCAAGTATAGTTCACCATCTTTCGGGTCACAGCATATATGCTCAAGGTACGTTCCAGTTAGAGGCATAAATAATATAAATATCATTATACATAACTATATAGAACGCCCCGGGATTGTGTTAATTAGCTATAAATAGTTAAAAAACTAATCCCATTATTAGTCAAGTTAATTACGCTATTAGGTTTATATCCCAATAACTTGCACATATGTTAGACTCCTTGGTCCGTGTTTCAAGACGGGTCCCGAAGGTATCCTGAATCTTTCGCATTGTTAATCCTACAAGTGCATATAATAAACACAAAAATCAATGATAATTATGCCATTATATAATTCCGAAAAATTAACGCACTGTATTCATATAAATCTATCAGCACTTTATCAAATTAATAACATTTATTCTGTGTTAAAATGCAAGCAAATTAATTTGAATAAACTATAAGTTATATTTTATGATAAATTTGGTATGCTAATAGATTACAATGTCCTTATATGGAAAAAATGCACACTATTATCATAATATTGTTTAAATATTACAATTCTAATGATGAATTTTCCATAACGGATATTCAGGTTCATCGGGCTTAACCTCTAAGCAGTTTCACGTACTGTTTAACTCTCTATTCAGAGTTCTTTTCAACTTTCCCTCACGGTACTTGTTTACTATCGGTCTCATGGTTATATTTAGTTTTAGATGGAGTTTACCACCCACTTAGTGCTGCACTATCAAGCAACACGACTCTTTGGAAACATCATCTAGTAATCATTAACGTTATACGGGCCTGGCACCCTCTATGGGTAAATGGCCTCATTTAAGAAGGACTTAAATCGTTAATTTCTCATACTAGAATATTGACGCTCCATACACTGCATCTCACATTTGCCATATAGACAAAGTGACTTAGTGCTGAACTGATTTCTTTTCGCTCGCCGCTACTAAGAAAATCCTTGTTAGTTTCTTTTCCTCCCCTAATTAATATGCTTAAATTCAGGGGGTAGTCCCATATGAGTTGAGGTTGTGTATAACTTTTATATGCAATTAATTCTTTATATATAATGATAAAACATTTTATTAAATTCGTTATATTAATAATATCTGTATATAAATGGCATTTGTTTGATTTAACGAATCAACGAAGAACAATAATATTGTCAACGGTTTTCTATTTTCTAATCATTAATAAGAGACAATTCTAGATAAATTTTTATGCTAGACATTTCTCAGTATCATTTGATTGAAAAAGAAAATATTTCTCTTCGTTTTTCACATTCAAATTATTTACTAATGTGAGATAATGTTTTTCATATATTTTTTAATATTATGAATAAAATAATTAAATTATTATTATCCAATAATATACCATATGCTTATAAAATTTCATTATAAAATTTGTATAAGCAACTTAATTAGCATAGTCTTACAACCCTCAACCATATGTAGTCCAAGCAGCACTATAAAATTAATTAAAGTACATAACAGCATGGACTGCGATATGCGTTCAAAATGTCGATGTTCATGTGTCCTGCAGTTCACACGATGACGCACAGTTTGCTGCGTTCTTCATCGACCCATGAGCCGAGTGATCCACCGCTTAGAGTTTTATAAATTGGTTTCTTAATTTTGTCAAATATGTTTTTATTGAAAGAAATTAAAAATACACCATTTTACTGGCATATATCAATTCCTTCAATAAATTTATTTTTATACCTAAAACGAATGCTGCGAAATGTCTTAGTTTTATATAACCAATATATATCAAAGTATTTCTTTTTAAATTGCATTTATTGTAAATAAATATATATATATATATATTAATACTTTTTTAGCGATATAAATTGAAATTTATATAAAACATTAACCTGTATAAAACCAGGTACAACATTGTACATTTTAGGTTGTTGCATTATCCAATGTATGCGCATAACTGAGATGAACAATACATATCGCAACGCGTGTATATTATGGTCCATATACACACAGTATTTTAATTGTGTTTATATACAATAATAATTTAATATTATTATTTTAATAATTCGATTTGCTTGTTCGAATTTTTATTTGTTTGTTTTGGCTGCTTATTATTTCTCTCATATGTATTAAATACAATATATAATTTTAATATTTGCATTATTTCGATTTGCTTGTTCGAAATTTCATTTGATCTATATTAGATCATATACATTTTGGCAATTCATATTTTATTTGTATTACTATAATGTATTTATTATAATATAAACAAATATTTTATTAACGGTAAGGATATACAATAATAATTTAATATTATTATTTTAATAATTCGATTTGCTTGTTCGAATTTTTATTTGTTTGCTTTGGCTGCTTATTATTTCTCTCATATGTATTAAATACAATATATAATTTTAATATTTGCATTATTTCGATTTGCTTGTTCGAAATTTTATTTGATCTATATTAGATCTCATATACATTTTGGCAATTCATATTTTATTTGTATTATTATAATGTATTTATTATAATATAAACAAATATTTTATTAACGGTAAGGATATACAATAATAATTTAATATTATTATTTTAATAATTCGATTTGCTTGTTCGAATTTTTATTTGTTTGCTTTGGCTGCTTATTAATTTCTCTCATATGTATTAAATACAATATATAATTTTAATATTTGCATTATTTCGATTTGCTTGTTCGAAATTTCATTTGATCTATAATAGATCTCATATACATTTTGGCAATTCATATTTTATTTGTAATACTATAATGTATTTATTATAATATAAACAAATATTTTATTAACGGTAAGGATATTAAAACATTAATGATCCTTCCGCAGGTTCACCTACGGAAACCTTGTTACGACTTTTACTTCCTCTAAATAATCAAGTTCGGTCAACTTTTGCGAAACAACCGTAACACGCAAGGCGTCACAGTGATCACGTCCGGAGACCTCACTAAATAATTCAATCGGTAGTAGCGACGGGCGGTGTGTACAAAGGGCAGGGACGTAATCAATGCGAGTTAATGACTCACACTTACTGGGAATTCCAAGTTCATGTGAACAGTTTCAGTTCACAATCCCAAGCATGAAAGTGGTTCAGCGGTTTACCCGGACCTCTCGGTCTAGGAAATACACGTTGATACTTTCATTGTAGCGCGCGTGCAGCCCAGGACATCTAAGGGCATCACAGACCTGTTATTGCTCAATCTCATTATTGCTAGACGCAATTTGTCCATTTAAGAAGCTAGTGTCCTTATAATGGGACAAACCAACAGGTACGGCTCCACTTATATAAACACATTCAAACACAATAAACATTTTACTGCCACCATGAATGAAGGCTATATAAGCTTCAACACCATAATCCTGAAGATATCTATTTAATATATTTGAGTCTCGTTCGTTATCGGAATTAACCAGACAAATCACTCCACGAACTAAGAACGGCCATGCACCACCACCCATAGATTCGAGAAAGAGCTATCAATCTGTCTTACACACTTATGTTCGGACCTGGTAAGTTTTCCCGTGTTGAGTCAAATTAAGCCGCAGGCTCCACTCCTGGTGGTGCCCTTCCGTCAATTCCTTTAAGTTTCAGCTTTGCAACCATACTTCCCCCGGAGCCCAAAAGCTTTGGTTTCCCGGGAAGCGACTGAGAGAGCCATAAAAGTAGCTACACCCAATTGCTAGCTGGCATCGTTTATGGTTAGAACTAGGGCGGTATCTGATCGCCTTCGAACCTCTAACTTTCGTTCTTGATTAATGAAAACATCTTTGGCAAATGCTTTCGCTTAAGTTAGTCTTACGACGGTCCAAGAATTTCACCTCTCGCGTCGTAATACTAATGCCCCCAAACTGCTTCTATTAATCATTACCTCTTGATCTGAAAACCAATGAAAGCAGAACAGAGGTCTTATTTCATTATCCCATGCACAGAATATTCAGGCATTTGAAGCCTGCTTTAAGCACTCTAATTTGTTCAAAGTAATTGTACCGGCCCACAATAACACTCGTTTAAGAGCACTAATGCAGGTTTTTAAATAGGAGGAACATATGAAAAAATACAAGTATCTAAGCACATGTAAGAACTCCACCGGTAATACGCTTACATACATAAAGGTATAGTACTAACCACAATTGTAAGTTGTACTACCCGTATGAAGCACAAGTTCAACTACGAACGTTTTAACCGCAACAACTTTAATATACGCTATTGGAGCTGGAATTACCGCGGCTGCTGGCACCAGACTTGCCCTCCAATTGGTCCTTGTTAAAGGATTTAAAGTGTACTCATTCCAATTACAGGGCCTCGGATATGAGTCCTGTATTGTTATTTTTCGTCACTACCTCCCCGAGCTGGGAGTGGGTAATTTACGCGCCTGCTGCCTTCCTTAGATGTGGTAGCCGTTTCTCAGGCTCCCTCTCCGGAATCGAACCCTGATTCCCCGTTACCCGTTGCAACCATGGTAGTCCTAGATACTACCATCAAAAGTTGATAGGGCAGACATTTGAAAGATCTGTCGTCGGTACAAGACCATACGATCTGCATGTTATCTAGAGTTCAACCAATATAACGATCTTGCGATCGCTTGGTTTTAGCCTAATAAAAGCACATGTTCCATAAGGTTCATGTTTTAATTGCATGTATTAGCTCTAGAATTACCACAGTTATCCAAGTAACTGTTAACGATCTAAGGAACCATAACTGATATAATGAGCCTTTTGCGGTTTCACTTTTAATTCGTGTGTACTTAGACATGCATGGCTTAATCTTTGAGACAAGCATATAACTACTGGCAGGATCAACCAGAATAATGTTTTTATTCATATTTCATTCATATTTTTTGAATAGAAATTAGCAATATATATGTTGTTATAGATTTTATTTCTATCGAATACGGCCATTTTTATATAGCATTCGTATACGTTTGTTTTCCAATTTATACTTGTTTCGCCACTAATAATAACAAGTTTTTATTGATGTCAAAAAGAATCATATTCTTTATAAACACAATATTTATTTTTCATATATTTTCTTTATATATGCACATTTCATTCTAAAATATCATTTTTGTTCGACATACATAATATATTGTATCCACACATGTACAATTTTTGTTTAACCAATATAAGATATTGAGTTAATCATTTGTATTTTGACGATAAATTTAAAATTTATCTATATATATCCATATAAGTCTCTGGTAATATATAAAATAGAACCGAGTGTATATATATAATTATTACTACTATATTTATTTCTTAAATAATATATACTTATATATTATTTATATATATACTCTTTATTATATATTATATAATTTCTTAAATAACTCTCTTAATAGCTATTTTTTATTATCAACAATATAAGTTGATATTAATATTGAAAATGTATTCATAATTACATTTTTATATTTCTTTGGTAGACTTTTATGTACTATTATTATTTAATAATACACATATAATATAAATCATGTTAGCCTACCTCCTAAAATTAACGATAAAATTCGGAAACAATTTGTTATTCTATGTACAATAGAAACTTGGCCTTTGTTTCAACGTTATTATCTTTGGGCTTAAAATATTAACCGCGGAGCCAAGTCTCGTATTCAAATAAATGAATAAAGAAACAAATTTGACGGATAATATCTTCTCTACTGACATATGTCAATAGCAGACGGCCGGCCCATTGACCATCCTATAGTAGTTTTTGGACACGCTGTCTCCCATTCGGGTATATTCAATTTACTTTGCCACTCACCCATATAGTGTTCTCTTATATAATAAGACAACGCACTTTTATATTCATTATATGGATATATTGCCTTCCTCATATTTGCCACACCACCTATAGTAGTTTTTGGACACGCTGTCTCCCATTCGGGTATATTCAATTTACTTTGCCACTCACCCATATAGTGTTCTCTTATATAATAAGAAAACGCACTTTTATTTTCATTATATGGATATATTGCCTTCCTCATATTTGCCACACCACCTATAGTAGTTTTTGGACACGCTGTCTCCCATTCGGGTATATTCAATTTACTTTGCCACTCACCCATATAGTGTTCTCTTATATAATAAGAAAACGCACTTTTATTTTCATTATATGGATATATTGCCTTCCTCATATTTGCCACACCACCTATAGTAGTTTTTGGACACGCTGTCTCCCATTCGGGTATATTCAATTCTCTTTGCCACTCACCCTTATAGTATTCTCTTATTTAATAAGAATACTAAAATACTTCTCATATTATAGATGTAATCTATTAACTTCTCAATATCCATACGGTTTATGTATGGTATTGACAAAATCCTATGCATTTGCATAAGATTTATTTTGCCACAATTTATAGTACTAGTGCCGCCCTCACTAGGTATAAATATCTCATTTCGCTAGTAGTGTATGGGCAAATTCTACTAGCTATTCTCATAAATATGTCACTTATATGCCATATCTATACAATTCATGCACTTTTATATGTATATTTGCTATATTATACATTATTATGCCTTATAGGTATTATACCTATAAGCCACATCCATACGATTGCTTAATATAAATATATGTATAATTTTTTATACATATTTTTTTTTTATTTATGTATGGTTTTTTATTCATATCCATATACTGTATTCACTTTTATATGGATATGATTGGCGTTTTATATAGTATTGACAAAATCATAAGTTTGACCAATACGAGGAGAGGTCCGCCAACGACCACCTCCCTATAGGTGTTTTTGGACACGCTGTCTCCCATTCGACTGCTTACTATACTAGGGGCTACCCGCTCCGTATGATATTCTCTCATATAACAAGAGAATGCAAGAAATATTCGTATTTTATGAATATAATCCATTTATTTTTCAATATCCATACGTTTTACTTAGTTTTTTGTACGGTATTGACAAAATCCTATGCATTTGCATAAGATTTATTTTGCCACAATTTATAGTACTAGTGCCGCCCTCACTAGGTATAAATATCTCATTTCGCTAGTAGTGTATGGGGAAATTCTACTAGCTATTCTCATAAATATGTCACTTATATGCCATATCTATACAATTCATGCACTTTTATATGTATATTTGCTATATTATACATTATTATGCCTTATAGGTATTATACCTATAAGCCACATCCATACGATTGCTTAATATAAATATATGTATAATTTTTTATACATATTTTTTTTTTATTTTTGTATGGTTTTTTATTCATATCCATATACTGTATTCAATTTTATATGGATATGATTGGCGTTTTATATAGTATTGACAAAATCATAAGTTTGACCAATACGAGGAGAGGTCCGCCAACGACCACCTCCCTATAGGTGTTTTTGGACACGCTGTCTCCCATTCGACTGCTTACTATACTAGGGGCTACCCGCTCCGTATGATATTCTCTCATATAACAAGAGAATGCAAGAAATATTCGTATTTTATGAATATAATCCATTTATTTTTCAATATCCATACGTTTTACTTAGTTTTTTGTACGGTATTGACAAAATCCTATGCATTTGCATAAGATTTATTTTGCCACAATTTATAGTACTAGTGCCGCCCTCACTAGGTATAAATATCTCATTTCGCTAGTAGTGTATGGGCAAATTCTACTAGCTATTCTCATAAATATGTCACTTATATGCCATATCTATACAATTCATGCACTTTTATATGTATATTTGCTATATTATACATTATTATGCCTTATAGGTATTATACCTATAAGCCACATCCATACGATTGCTTAATATAAATATATGTATAATTTTTTATACATATTTTTTTTTATTTATGTATGGTTTTTTATTCATATCCATATACTGTATTCACTTTTATATGGATATGATTGGCGTTTTATATAGTATTGACAAAATCATAAGTTTGACCAATACGAGGAGAGGTCCGCCAACGACCACCTCCCTATAGGTGTTTTTGGACACGCTGTCTCCCATTCGACTGCTTACTATACTAGGGGCTACCCGCTCCGTATGATATTCTCTCATATAACAAGAGAATGCAAGAAATATTCGTATTTTATGAATATAATCCATTTATTTTTCAATATCCATACGTTTTACTTAGTTTTTTGTACGGTATTGACAAAATCCTATGCATTTGCATAAGATTTATTTTGCCACAATTTATAGTACTAGTGCCGCCCTCACTAGGTATAAATATCTCATTTCGCTAGTAGTGTATGGGCAAATTCTACTAGCTATTCTCATAAATATGTCACTTATATGCCATATCTATACAATTCATGCACTTTTATATGTATATTTGCTATATTATACATTATTATGCCTTATAGGTATTATACCTATAAGCCACATCCATACGATTGCTTAATATAAATATATGTATAATTTTTTATACATATTTTTTTTTTATTTATGTATGGTTTTTTATTCATATCCATATACTGTATTCACTTTTATATGGATATGATTGGCGTTTTATATAGTATTGACAAAATCATAAGTTTGACCAATACGAGGAGAGGTCCGCCAACGACCACCTCCCTATAGGTGTTTTTGGACACGCTGTCTCCCATTCGACTGCTTACTATACTAGGGGCTACCCGCTCCGTATGATATTCTCTCATATAACAAGAGAATGCAAGAAATATTCGTATTTTATGAATATAATCCATTTATTTTTCAATATCCATACGTTTTACTTAGTTTTTTGTACGGTATTGACAAAATCCTATGCATTTGCATAAGATTTATTTTGCCACAATTTATAGTACTAGTGCCGCCCTCACTAGGTATAAATATCTCATTTCGCTAGTAGTGTATGGGCAAATTCTACTAGCTATTCTCATAAATGCCTTCTTTATGCCATATCTATACAATTTATGCACTTTTATATGTATATTTGCTAATATTATACATTATTATGCCTTATAGGTATTATACCTATAAGCCATATACATACGATTTCATTTTTTTATTTATATATGGTTTTGTATTTATAACCATATACCGTATTTACTTTTATAAGGATATGATTGGCGTTTTATATAGTATTGACAAAATTATAAGTTTGACAAACACTTTTTTAAGTCTTTTAGTTAAAATTGTCATTTTTAATTGACTATCTAAACACTAGATATATTTGCACATGGAGCAAAGAGTATAAAAATTGGTCGCGTCACTAATAATATCGCGATACATTTTTACTACCATCAAAATACCACATACGTTTATATGTCCTCTTTATTTAATTTGGTTTCTAAACCTCAGGAATAGTTTTAATTATATGTGCGCTCTAAGTTGAATGAATTTCTTGAATCTCTTTACTTGAATTTCTAAGACTTAAAAATATTTATAAATAGATGTCCTATTGCATAATATTTTTTTATCGCTTCACTTATAAAATAACGATCCTGCCTTTCTACCTTTGAATAAACATTCATATAAACATGGAGAAAAAAACGTTCGCGTCACTAACAGTATGTGACGATAAAATTTTGCTAACATTAAAAGGAACATATTTTTATATGTCAACTCTTAGTTGAATTGGTCTATTGCTTAAGATTCTAGACCTTAGGAATATTTTTATATTATATGTTTGCCAATCTTCGCGTCACTAAAAAGATGACGATTCATATTGTTATTATTAGATGGTCGAGTTGTACTTATATTGATATGTTAATCAAATTGGTCTCTTACTTGAAAATCTAGACCTTAGGAATGTAATATATAAAGGATTAAAAATTCGCCACAAAGCCAAGCAAACAATCAATGCATACAAATAGATTGTTGGTTGAACTTTATATAAGAAGTTCAACACAACAAATAAATTATGCAATTTTATTATCGAATCATCAAGCAAAGGATAAGCTTCAGTGGATCGCAGTATGGCAGCTGCTCAACCACTTACAACACCTTGCCTGTTACAAAAGTCGTTTACAATTGATTCTAGGCTTTGTCATTGTATTAAATAATGCTTTTATATGTAACTAGCGCGGCATCAGGTGATCAAAGATCCTCCCAATTTACTATGTTACAAATTACATTGGCATCACATCCATTGTCGTTTAAAAAGTAAATTATAAACTTTAAATGGTTTAGAAGCCATACAATGCAAATTGCCCCTTATTTATCATTGCAGTCCAGCACGGATACGACCTTAGAGGCGTTCAGGCATAATCCAACGGACGTAGCGTCATACCACTGTTCGCTCGAACAAGTATTGTGCCATTGGTCCGTACCTGCGGTTCCTCTCGTACTACGCAGGAATGCTGTCGCAACAACGTTTTGTCATTAGTAGGGTAAAACTAACCTGTCTCACGACGGTCTAAACCCAGCTCACGTTCCCTTGCATGGGTGAACAATCCAACGCTTGGTGAATTTTGCTTCACAATGATAGGAAGAGCCGACATCGAAGGATCAAAAAGCGACGTCGCTATGAACGCTTGGCCGCCACAAGCCAGTTATCCCTATGGTAACTTTTCTGACACCTCTTGTTAAAAACTCTTTAAACCAAAAGGATCGATAGGCCGAGCTTTTGCTGTCCCTGTGTGTACTGAACACCGAGATCAAGTCAGCATTTGCCCTTTTGCTCTATGTGTGGTTTCTGTCCGCACTGAGCTGGCCTTGGGACACCTCCGTTATTATTTGAGAGATGTACCGCCCCAGTCAAACTCCCTACCTGGCAATGTCCTTGAATTGGATCATACCTGAGTAATTGGAGTTATACCAAATTTTCAAATCAAAAATACATAAATGCACCGTTTTATTAAAGAATTTGTTTGCGATTATATAACAAACTCGTGATACTTTGATCAAGAAGCTTGCATCAAAACCCAATACCATAAGATATAATAAATATATCCGTATAATGGCTAGGAAATGATACACGTTCCATTTAATCAAGTAAGTAAGGAAACAATAAGAGTAGTGGTATTTCATTGGCGATACCAAACCGAGGTCTAATATCTCCCACTTATTCTACACCTCTTATGTCTCCTTACACTGCCAGATTAGAGTCAAGCTCAAAAGGGTCTTCTTTCCCCGCTAATTATTCCAAGCCCGTTCCCTTGGCTGTGGTTTCGCTAGATAGTAGATAGGGACAGTAGGAATCTCGTTAATCCATTCATGCGCGTCACTAATTAGATGACGAGGCATTTGGCTACCTTAAGAGAGTCATAGTTACTCCCGCCGTTGACCCGCGCTTACTTGAATTTCTTCACTTTGACATTCAGAGCACTGGGCAGAAATCACATTGTGTCAACACCCGCTAGGGCCATCACAATGCTTTGTTTTAATTAGACAGTCGGATTCCCCAAGTCCGTGCCAGTTCTGAATTGATTGTTAATTGATAATCGTTATAATTAATAAGAACTAATTGGTTTAACCCAATTAGTATTCTTAAAAATTTTAGCAAGAAAGTTCCACAATTGGCTACGTAACTAAACTATCCGGGGAACAAGTAACTAACATAAATGCTAGAAACTCTATTTACCCAGAACGAGCACATAAACCATGTTATTGTTTCCCAATCAAGCCCGACTATCTCAATCTTCAGAGCCAATCCTTATCCCGAAGTTACGGATCTAATTTGCCGACTTCCCTTACCTACATTATTCTATCGACTAGAGACTCTTCACCTTGGAGACCAGCTGCGGATATTGGTACGGCCTGTTGAGAAGTTTGCGTGTCCCCACCATAAATTTTCAAGGTCCGAGGAGAAAATATCGACACAACAGTATATGTCATGCTCTTCTAGCCCATCTACCATATCTCTCTGCGAAAGACTTCCATGGTAGTACGGCTATAAAACAGAAAAGAAAACTCTTCCGATATCTCTCGACGGCTTCTTTATGGTCGTTCCTGTTGCCAGGATGAGCACGAGGCCCATATTTAATAACAAACGGATACTCAACAGGTTACGGAATTGGAACCGTATTCCCTTTCGTTCAAAATTATTCAAGTATATTAATTTAGCTAGATTTTATATAATATATATATTTGTTTGGCATTTGTATTT